>NW_028281075.1:2595000-2775000 GCF_059751285.1 Brachycentrus maculatus | reverse complement strand
ATACATATAAATTTTTTACCCCATTCAGCCATAGAGACTTATGTAGTATTTAAATAGTGGGTTAAAAATACTATATATTTTCAAAAATGCGTCAAGTTGACATTCTGCACATCTTCGTCGTGGTTTTCACAAGACTTTTTTTTTACTGTGAATTTTTAAAAAACTGATGTATTTTATTTTAAATTAAATTGTTATGTTCTAATTCTGGCATATTTTAACAAAACAGCTTATTTGCTTCTAATACTCTCCTTACCATTCATGGTTCACTTGTGTAATACGATTTTAAAGTGGTATTTCACAAAATGAACGATGAATGGTAACGAGAGGGTTATATTATAATATCATAAAGTTAACACTGCTTTTAATATAAAAAAATATATGGTTTTATTTTTATTTGTCCATTTCAAAATTTTTAAGATGAAATTACATGAAATTTATTAATTAATTTCGTCACAAATGGTTTTACATTCTATTTTAATTTTAAAATACGTCTTCCCTGGATTATCCTGTGCCGAGGGCACGTTTTACAATACATATTTAATGCATTGTTATTTTATAGTTGATTTTCTATCAAGAATCATGCAATAATGAATAACATGACCGAATGATATGATATTTCATTTATTTTACTCTGCACCCAATCTGAAAAACTAAAAATTCAATAAAACATATACATAGCTCCCTTTTCAAGCACAAGAGCTTAGACTTTTCTCCTGTGCCTCTGTACAGCTTACTAGTATAAGATGTATTAAAAGTAAAAATGTCCAGTAAATGAATTTGATTGTAATATTTGTAACTTTATTCAATAAAAGTAAATTAAACAAATACATCAAATGCAATATATTTATTAAATAATAAAATAAATAAAGTTCTCGAATGATCATAAAGAAAAATTAATTTCTGTGCAATATTAAAATGAAAAAAAATGTTCTGTGATGTAATTGAAAGGACTTTCTTTCATTGTAAAAAGATGAAACTTAAAAAGTAATTTTAATTTATCGCACCCTCCTCCTCCACATATTACTCTAGTGCGGGGTTGATGAGGGTTGAGGGTGTTCCGAGGGGGGTGACTTAAGAAAGAAAGGGCGCTTTTTTGGAAATACACACGGGGGATATTAATGAATTCGTACATATATCTTTACATCTCAGGGTGCAGTCAGATATTCAAATAAATATACAATTTTTAATTTTTGGTAATGTATTCAAAATAAAACAAATTTATGGGATCGAATTCCACTTTTATTTTAATATATACAATTTTATAAAATGTGACGTGTTTCGTCTTATCAAGACATTATCAAACTCCTGAAAATGTCTTGATAAGACGAAACGCATCACATTTTATATCATTGTACATATATGTATATTAAAATAAAAGAGGAATTCGATCCAATTAAATTGTTTTATTTTGGATACGTTACCAAAAATTAAAAATGAAATTCTACCAACTAACTGCATTTACAATTAATATAATTTTTCCTTCAGCTAACTAGAATAATGGAAATTTCTTAGTCAAGGTGGTCCCCGTTTTTATATAAATACAATAAATTGTTTTATTTAAAATATCATTAAAAAATAATTCAACACAAATCGATATTTAACTTAAATTTTAATCGTGTAGTGTTACTACTATGTTTGCAATTAAATTATCTATTTTACTTGTATTTTAAATAAGTCCATGCCAAAAAGATAATATTCTTATCCTCCCCTCCCATATCCCACCCTCATCCAGCTAAACCCATTTTTTTTAAAATTTAAAGTCACTTTGTATGCAACGTGGTTAAAATCAATATAAACGGAGCAAGTTTTATTACATTTAAGTCAAATATAATTTGCTATGACAATAAGTAAAAATTTGGATGGTTTTCAAAATTATTGTTCTTTCTTCATGCTTTCGTTTGTCGAAGAAACGTCACCTTGTCGGTTTTTGTTATTACTACAAATAATTTATACTTATATTTTTTTTCATATCATTTTTAATGTAGGCATTTCTAAAAATTGATATCTTAAATGAATAAAATGATATTTAAAAAAAACCTTGTTTTACTAATTACTAATTTAAAATTTCAGCCACATTCAAGAACACTCCTTTCAAGAACGTCATAAATCAAAAAACTTGATTTTTCAGGAGAACGTTTTAAAAGTTTAAAAATATATCACAATGTATTAAAAATAAATATCAAGCCACTTATTGAACTTTTAACTACGCAACAGATCTTTTTCGGTAAACCTGAAGGTTTTTTCTCCATTTTAAAAATATTTAAAAAAATAATTAAACAATACCTTTTCTTCAAAATGCTATAACAGCACTTTCTGCTCTGTAGTAGGTAAATATTAAGTTAAAAATATGCCTTTTATGCTGGGATATAGTACATTTTCTGGGCATTCCGAAAACATGCACAAGTGAAAATTTTCGATTTTTGATTTATGACGTTCTTGAAAGGAGTGAGCGACATGAGATACCTTTGTGAAAATTTGAGAATATTTATGTTATTTAATGAATCGTATAAGATATGTGTATTATCTGAAAATAAATAAATAAGATAAATTATCAAAATATGTAATGAAGTTCTGTGTAACCTGATCGGAATCAAAGCCGAAACTTCACACGTGTCAGGCAAACTTTGTATTTTTGAATATTAATAAACCTAACATAAGACGTTCATGTAATTTGAATAATAAAATTAATAAAATATTTACTGACATATTGATAAACACATTAATAATTATTACAATAGATATATTTAAGAAATTACGTTACGGATAGTATAACAAAAAATATATATAAATTTAATATTCTTCATAAAAAAAGTACGTAGATATTTTTAATTCATTTGACCTAAATTAGACTACAAAAAACAAAAAAAAACTTAGTTAGAAATATTGAAATTCTACTTTAATATTTTTAAAATACTTAACTCACCCCCATTTTGACTAACACAAGTAAATATGACAACAACCTATACATGCGTAATTCTCCTTAAAGGGTAGGGGGTTGGTTTTTTAAGACGCGACATATTCATAAGGGGTGTATGTGTGTTTGTATCTGTGAGAAAGTATGAAGCGAGGTAGTAATAATTTTAATTTACGAGTCGCTTGCAAACTGCGTACGTAGAATTTTTATTAATGAATAAAATTATCTCCCGGGCAGAAATGTTTTTTTCGTAATTTTAACTGATGTATGTACGCCCTTAGATCTAATTTAAAATTTCCAGGAATTTCCTTGTGTATTTCCTTCACGATTTATATTGAAAAATTGATAATTAATTCAGCTTTACAATCACTTTTTAAAAACAAAAATAAATGTTTAAAATTATAATTTCGTGTTATGAAAATATATATTATTTTTTACTTCCTGCCTTGTATGTTTGGCTACAATCCATTAAGCTTGAGTGTGGCATGTTCGATTCCTGATTGGGGTGGCATAAAATGATAATTTGATACTTCATATAAAAAATTTAAATTTCATATTGCAATACGTAATTACTGCCAATCTTGAATAAGGCTTAAAAAATTAGAGATTTTATTTCTTTTTTTTTAATTCTTTTACATTTCACAATATATTATTATTATAAGTACAAAAAAGTTTAACAAAAGATGCTATTTTATAAGACTATTTGATTCTAATTCACACAATAAAAAAACTATTAGTTTATAATAGAAATCACAATCTTTCGATAAAAAAATTTAAATAATTGTTAATAATATAATCAGTACAATTCTAAATAAATCCCTAAATATTTCTTGTTTAATAATGTATAATAACGGATTTATATGTTGATAAATTATTACGATGAAGAAAAAATGGTTTGAATTTGAAAGTTTTACTTCAAACACATCCCTAAAATTCCACATATATAATAGTATATCAGAAACCCTCATTTGCATTGGGGACATTTAAAGAAAAACCCATAAACAGATCTTTTTATTAAGTTTTTTTATTACCAAAAGCGTCGGTTTCTCTGATTGTTTTTTTAGATAGCACCCAGAAAATGTACGCAATATGTTAAGTCAAATAGTCTATGCATGTTTATATGAACGACATTAAATTTTAAAAGGCGTTATCATTATCAAGAACCAAACAAACTTTTGCGACCTACTTCCTGTACTTTTAGACCTTAAAGAAGTAAATTGAAATAATTTTTCACTGCTTGATTTCATAATAGCACGTAGTTATATATTCGAGCAATCTGAATAAAATTGAAGTAAAAACGTATTGTTTTTGGAAGCACTTTTGGAAGTTGCAAGGATTTTTTTTAATAATTAGCATATTATGTACACCGCATGAGAATCATGTTAACTGACATAAGTTATGAAGTATATAACATTAAGAAAATGATCACTATAAAATACCAATAAGGCATAAATACATACTTATCTAATTTATTATTAGATTAAAACCAATATTTTTAGCTTTTCCACTTTTTTATTTGACCAGCGACCGGGTTTCGTCGTTACCGACATCATCAGACTGGTGATGTCACCAGTCTGATGACATCACCAGTCTGATGATGTCAGACACCAGTCTGATGATGTCGGTAACGACGAAACCCGGTCGCTGGTCAAATAAAAAAGTGGAAAAGCTAAAAATATTGGTTTTAATCTAATAATAAATTAAAAATGCAATTCCATCACGAAGTGTCAGTGGATAATATAAATCTATTAAAAACATACTTATCTAGTCATAACAATAGCAGTAAATAATAACTTTTTCGCATTTCATAATTTAACAGTTCAAAATAAATAATCTGAATAAATACTTTATGGAAAGATATACATGTAATGTTTGGTCATATTTTCTTATTTTGTTTAAACCTTGTGTTTTTTTTTTATATTTTCACATTTGTTTATTTTAAATGTGCTTCTCACCTTATGTTTTTCTCATTTATTTATTTTAAATATGCATCTTATGCCTATTTATTATACCTGTTTATTGTTTTTATATTTAACCATGTATTAGTTTTGGTTATTTAAAAAAATCATTTTGTAACTCTATTATTTGTGTTCCAGTCTTGTTAATCTTAGTCCCATATCCCAAAATAATAAATAGAAATTACCAACCGGGAATATTATTTATTAATATATTTGACTTATGTTTGTAATATGTTTTGAATTTTTTTTTTTTTTTTTAAATCTGTTCCTGAAAGAACAACGAACACAGAATGACGAGTATAGAAACGGCTTTTACCATAAGAACTAACAAAAATTATCAGCTATCAGCCCCACAAATGGAACTGATGAACAGAAAAAAAATATCCGATTATTGAATTTGGTGAATAAAGAGACGAATGCATAGTGACCCAGACAAAAGTGTTTCATTTAAGACCCAGGGCCAATTTTCTCACTTCGATAATGCTTATTAATTTTTTAAATACCTTCAAAATGTGTTATAAGATATTTAATGTGTGGTATTTGGCGATATACCATAATATGCTGAATATATTAAATAAAATAAAAAGGATATTATACGAGTATTGAACTAACTTTTGGTGATAATGTTTCTGCCTTCGTAGTGTACTGGAGACCCCGGGTTCGATTTTCAGGGCTGTTCAAATAAAAATAATATATGTCAGTAATTTTTCACTTTATTATTTTTTATATTTCATCCTAGACTGGCACCTGAAGAAGAGGGCTGATTATGGCCTTTTCTTCAAGTGTTAACGATCAAAACCCTATGCACCATCGGGTACGGATAAGGATTTGAAGAGTGTAAATAAAATAAAATAACGAAACAAAATATTTTTGATAATAATAAATAGTAAGTTAGAAAAATTTCAATAAATAAATATATCTGTAGATACCTTTAGAACACGATTGAGGTAATTTTATAAGCGAATGTTTAACGTTACGTTACAAGCTGTTACGGTAGTAGAATTTTTTAAGGGGGGTTGAAAAACTCACCCTCACAACACGTCTTTCCATTATTATTTAATTTTATTATCGTTTTGCGCAGGCATGTGTGTACGCAAAGGTTTCTCAACTCAAATGCACACTGGAATACGAAGCCTTAAGATTTAGTGTTTAGAGTATTCATTTTTAAAATTAGAATATATATTTCTAATACCTTTTTGTTTCTTTGTGACTACCAAACCGTTACAATGACGAATATTACCATAATATTAAAAAAAAATTAAATACTCGTTTGTTACGTAATATTTAATTTTTTTGATATTTCATAACATAATTTTTAGAACTCAAGAGAAATGGAATAAATAACTGAAGAATATTTAATATATATTTTTTAAAAACCTATATTTTTTTTGTTAAATATATTTTTTTTTATATTGAACCATTACATTACGTTAAATACATTTAAATATGTACCTACTAGATATATTCGGCTGTGTTTCTTTGACTTAGTCGGGTCAAATTCAAAAGAAAGCAAGGAGAACGCACATATCCTAATAAGTTTAATTTCACAATGTTTGTGGGAATACACCATTTTAGGAGCTGTCAAGAATCACTCTGACTGCCACTAACAATGTTTATAAATGCGTTGCTGTTATATTCAACAGATGGCGCTGCCATTGCGGTGTTTTTTTTATTTTTATATTTACTCTCATAGATGAAAACATGCGCGTATTCAAATGTAACGCTATTCCTAAATTCAAAGCAATCGTCTGTAACGTAAGGAGATTTAATATATTGAACAAACAAAAATTCACAGTTTTCAAAGTTCATCGTTGTGTCATTATTTTAAGCTATCGGTGAATAACTTTAGGATATGTATAATTTAAATATGTGAGCATTCCATTTTTCGGATTTATAGATATGTACATGTATGTGTAGGTACATTATATAAATTCAAGTCGATGAAATTAGATAAAAACGTAAAAAAGTAAAAAAAACGTTTAAATAAATTTGACTTGATTCATTTGTCTCATACGTCGGAAGAATTCCCTAATATTTCCATAAAATTCTCCGCGGTTTCTTATGAGCGGCTTCTTATTTACATTCATCGAAATGTAATAAAATTTTCCACGTGAGTTTCGCACGTTACTGGATTGTGTAATAATATAATATTCGGGTTCAATTTACGCATAACCCGTGAAATATTTTCCGCCGCTTTTACTTTGACTGGCGGTTTCTTCACACATGGTTTAAATCCGCACATCATGTGGGGGTTGTCAAAAGTAATGAACCGGAGTTTTATTATAATTTTTTGAACTTTTTTTGGCAAAGTACCTAAAGTTGAGTGATGCGAAAACCTCATAAAATAAAACTATGTACTTTATTTTTTACCACTATTTTTTTATATATTTTTTTAACCGGTTTAGACAAGCGTCTTGTCATTATCATTAACATGTACATATTTTACCCAGAAGATGACAAACTTCTTGACAAAACCGGTCGGAGAAAAGTATAAATAAAAAAAAAGTTACAAACAAAGCAGTTTTATTTTATGTTTATAAAATGTGCCACAAAGTATTTGCAAAAAACATTAAACAAAAAAAATGCCCAATATTTTTTTTACTGTGGAGGCTCAAATTTAAGCGTAAAAAAACACAAGAACGTAAACATTTTTCTAGAGGAACGGTTATGTGTTTTATTTAATCAGTACTTTTATACGGAGTCGAATCGTGGACTCTCAACATCAGTATTATGAATCGGTTACAAGAAAGACAATTGCTGAATATCACAGTCCGAAATGTGTCCTTTCTGGGGCATGTGCTTAGAGAAAAGAAATACGAACCATTGCACCTAATCATAAAATGTAAAATAGAGGGTCGACGAGGTGTGGGTAGAAGGCAGATCTCCTGGCTCCAGAACAAATGAGAATGGACGGAGATCAGAACGGTTGAGATACTGTTTAGAGCTGCTTAAGACTATAACCCATACCCTAAAGTGATAGTAAATGTTAAAAGGGACTAGACATGGCACATTAAGAAAAAGAGGAACATAGTTTTTTTTTAATATAGAAAATATATAAAGGGTAGAATGGCGAAGTTACAAGTAAATACAGTGTTCACTTAAACCTGTCTATGACAAGTTGTAAGCCCTGTTAATACCCAAACATTCATATTCTTCTTCATGTTGAAAAATATGAAAACCCATAAATCTTATTAATAGGAGGATACAAACTATAATATACTCGCATTATTTCTGAGTGAAGCTGTTTATTAGTTTCATATTATAACTGTTCAAACTTTGTCGTCCAACTTTTGAACTGCCATCTTGAATCAAACCATCAAATTGTTGTCCAAAATCAAAAAGTAAGCAAAAATTTATGTTATAACAAGTATATTATTGAGACGTTATTTACCTGAAATTTTCAGATACAATATATTTATTGAATTGACGTTAAGTAGATGAATTACTGTACTTGTCCACCTTAGTTGTGTAGCGGTAAGTGCATTCGGCTACCGCGCTGGAGGTCCTGGATTAATGCCCAGGGGGTCAAAGTAAAGATAAAGGATTTTTCTCTCATATTTATTTATATCACCCTTACTTGTAAAATAAAACCAGGATAAATCAAGTTTTCTTCATGCAATTAACCATTAACGTTGTATGGATACGATACAATGCCGAATGCACTAAAGTATTTGAATACGGGTTAGAAAAAAAAATGAAAACTAATATACCTAATATTTTGAGATTGGTCTGGTTCTTATATTATTAAGTTGTATTTTAATTTATTTTTAATTTAAAAATAAAATTTATGACAATTGTTTCACCTTATTATTATAGTATAAAACATGTTTTGTCACAGAAAAAAATCAATTGTTTAATCAATATGAATATAAAACTGTCATAATTGTGAATAAAATTTGTAACGTTCACTCATGAAAATAATAATTAAAACATTAGAATTAGATTTTTGTTCATGCTGTATATGAAAGTAGCAGTCATGCGTCACTCATGACATTTGCCAGAATACAGGGTAAACAGAAGTACCGGATATTTCTTACTTTACATACTGAAGAGGGTTGATGTAGGGTGAGAGGGAGGTTCAAATGGAAATATATAAATAAAATACTTCTAGAAATAAAATCGTCTATTCGTCCTTTTTATTTCTTTCGTTTTTTTTATTTAAAATGCGTGTTTTATCATAACTCAAGAAAACTGTTTCTCGTTATCTATTTATTGAATATCAGTAATTATCTCTATCTTGACATTTTACAGAAATCTTACCTATTTTTTTAAACTTATTATTTTTTTTTAATGTTAATAATATTAGTATATAATTACTCACCGAGATTTATATGTCCACCGGATTCGAGACGTACCCGTCCCTTCGTCAGGACAATCACTACCACAGCGTGCAAACAATACTACCCTTCACTACAAACTTAAAACTAAACAAAATGTTTAACACATGCGATTATTGGTCGACTCGAAGACCAATACTACTATTGGTTATTTACTATTCGTCTTCTATAAACTCCTATCCGCACCCCAATTGTGAATAGGGCACTGCATCATATAAACGCAATGTTATCTTGATCGTTTATACATGAAGGAAAGTTGATCAGCCCCCAGCTTCAGATACTACTCCAGGGTAATATTGAAAATATATTAGATTGTCCATCTTCATAGTGTAATGGTCAGCGCACTCGGCTACCGTTCTAGAGGTCCTGGGTTCTATTCCCAAGGGAGTCAAATAAATATTTACGATTTAATATCTTAAAATGAAGGCAAGTTATAATTTAAATAAAATTGATGAGTTTTTCGTCTTATGTATATTATAATATTTTAGAATGTTTTGTTGTTTAAAATATTGTTTCAACGCATACATATATGATAAGGTTACTACAATAAAATAAATTATTCAGGCACTTTTCAATATATGATAGCACGGCCAAGGAGACATTAGCCCTTATATGCGGTGTGCTGTATTTGGAAGAGAAAAACTGTGGATAAATATTTATTAGTCTAAATGTGAATTTATTTTTTCATTTTAATGAAATATTTAACGAATAGGTGATTGTAAAAGAAAAAAAATGTACAAGAGCAATCTATTCTTATAAATTCTAACTAACCATCACACCGCTTCCCCGCAGGAGTAGGCAGAGAGAATAGAACACCACACCACTCTGTCTTTGCAAACATTCTTCGCCTCTTCCACGTTCATGCATCTCCTCATTGATACTAGCCGATTATTACGACTCCTAACCTGACCACTTTCAAGTATTTGGCATACCTGATCGTGCCATGTGTTTCTCGGTCTTCCTCTGATCCTTTTTCCAAGTACATTCACCCCATAAATTTGTTATACCGTTCTTTCCTCACTCATTCGTTCTACATGTCCAAACCATCTCAACACACCTTTCTTAATTTTATCGATAATGCTTATTTCAGCTTTGTATTCTTTCCTTATTTCACTATTTGAACATCTATCATACATCGTTTTGTCGCACATTCTTCTGAGAGATCGAAATTCTTATAAATTAAAAAAATATATATTTCTCTGAGAGCAACGGGTAGAATTTGATCTACCCTTAAATATACGTTACGAAAAGCACGTGATAACGTGAAGCTTAACATATTTGATTATGTAGATTACGTTTTGTGTAGATCTCACATGCCACGGATCTAATAACCATTAATTTACCTGCTAACCGTACTCCACTAATCGAATGGATATAATTTATTATTTCTGTGTGCGTGGAAAATTACTGTTTATTTTCAGCCTGTTTTCTGCAAGAATTCGTTCTTTCTAGTTCAGTTACCATAATATTTCAAAGGATTTTGGTACCTAAAATTCAGGGGTTTTTATTATTATAATATTTACAATTATGTTCGATTGTTATACTATGCAGTAATATAGGCAAAATGATCTCCTTTGATCGAGATACGCTTTTGTCCACCGACATTTATTAACTAATACACCCGCTCTCTTCGTAAGACTAAGCCTTTGTTATTTTAATATTTGAAAAAGTAGACATTTAAGGTACTGCAAAATTAATAATCGCACATCCGATACAGAAACCGAATACTAAAAAAGGGAATGAAAAGCAGAATAAACTCATTTATTATAATTACGCACCGGCTGAAACCTGGAGGTGCCTATTTCCTGGCATTATTAATCTCAAAGAAAAAATCTCAATTCGAAATCTCCCAGAATATTCCTTAAGTCCAATATCGTTAATACGCCAGAGGCGGGGGCGGGCGAGCGGGGGGGACAGGGGCGATGATTAATCCGCGCACACCCTTTATGGGGAGAAATTTTTACCCCCTTTTTCGCGAGGGGGTTAAGGAAAGACAGCGGGGTTGTTTTAACCCCGGGGGTGTGGGGAAAGCGGGGCTATTTGAGACCTCTTTTTAAGACGAAAGGGGCGAAGGAAAATTTTACACCCTCTTTTTTGACGGTGGGAGATTCGCAGGGGGGTCGCCTCCTTCCGAAATGGGGGTTATTTTTTACCCCCTCTTCCGACGCCTCCTCGCAATTAAGAAACAAAAGATCGACGCCACGAGGTTTAGTGAAGGGGAAGTAATACAAAGTAAACTCTCAGTAGGGCGGCGATGGAGTTTTTTAAATACCCACCCGCGAAAGATGCGGACGAATGTAGAGGCGCCCAGCCTCCCCACGCGCTGGGGAGATCGGGAGACATTTCCAACTTCTTCTTTGTAAGGGGACACCGCGTGTGTATGTTCGCTCGTGGGATACAAATGGGACATTCTCCAACAGGAGAGGGGGGAGGTTAATGAAAAAAGCCATTTCGCCGGTGTGCGATTACGCTTATTTTTATTATTAAAAATCAATACTTTCTTTCGCTCGGGGGGAAATCGGCGAGTGTGCGATGCTTAATTAATATTTCCTTTAGCATTTTGCAGATCCATAACTTAGGACGGTACATACCCTCGTGCACTTTCACAATTTACATTCATTTAAGTTCAATGGGTACGTATTGTAGCTTCCTACGGATTCCTTGGAAAATGCGAATACTTTCTTGCTATCAAAAACGTAAACAATAAAGAAAATACATCTACATATTATTCCCAATAAACCTACATATACCTCGTAAGCCAATTTGTTAAAAAGGTAATATATTTTGATTTATGTGCTGAATTCAGTTATACCAAACAAAACACCAATCTAAATATAATTTTATTTAAAGAGAAATATTTGAGGTTTTATTATTTACACAAATATTTCAATTTCATACTATTTCTGTGAGTCTAAGCGGCTCATTATTAAAAATAGGTATCAAATTGTGGTATAATGGATTCGAACCGAGAAACTCTGACTTAAGAGTCCGCGACACTAACCACGGGACCACAACCCGACACTAAATATAAAATTTTTGACTCCCTTGTATTTTTAGTGAGTGGGCTTAGAGATATTGCTCTATTAAAGCAATATGAACTATTAATAAAATAAATTTAAGATACTTGAAAAATAATCAATCGTTTCTCTTGTTTTCTTTTCATCACCAAACGGTGCATAGAACGCCTAATCAATTGTATTAAAAGTATTTTTTTAGAATACAATGGTCAAAATTCTCATACTTCAAATACCCAAAAACCCGGAAAAAAATTAAGTTAAAAAAAATACATATTTTTTTATTGATTTAAATACAATTTGTGTATACAAAATCATTGATAACTTTTGAATTATTCTTGAATTCATGTTCTATGATTAGTACTAACCACAATACAGGTTAATGAAGGCGAATAAATTACACCCGTTTTAAATATATTCGGATATTGTGATATGACTGTGTAGCCAATACAACACAAAGACGGGCAAATAAAAGTTCGCATAAAACTGCAAAACAGTCGATTCAGTCATTAGGAGAATAGCAAACGGTAGAAGGTATACCTTTGCGGTTTACTGAATTCCTTTGTTTTGTGGCAAAGTAGAATCGCATTTTTATTGCTCTACTTCTACAATATCCCTCTGATGTCTTTCCATACACAGCATTAGGATGAAAGAAAGTTGCGGTAGTCTTTATGCAAGTCTTTCCCGCAATCTGGGTCTCAATTGATATGAGATGGGAGAGACAAGTATTGTTTCAAATGTCAAACGGCTATGCTTTACTCTAACAAAGTTTTGTATTGAACAAGGGAGATCTCCTGCAATACGCTGTTTATTTTTGTAGCCCGAGCTTTCTTTATACTCGCCCTGGAAGGGATTAATATTTTTTTAATGAAAAAGTTCCTGAATATATAATTAACAGTTTTTTGTCACAGGTTTCTTAAACAAGGTTTATATCAAATTTTACTACAAAAAATACAGAAAGGATGTACTTACAATAAGAAACCATATACATGTAATGTTTTTAGTATATTTTTAGATGTTTCTTTTGTTTTATTTTTAAATACACGATGAATATGATTTTCGACATAAATTTCAGTAATTATCTAAAAATTACTAAATTAAGATTTAAGTAATACCATATCATATGATAACTGTTAAAATTTAACAAGAGAAAAATAAAAATAAAAGATGTATTAAAAACTATAAAAAGTATATATTATTAATATATTCTGATATTAAAAAGAACTAAATAAAAACAAAGAAATCTCGCAATATAGCTAAAAACATGCCTCAAGCTAAGAATAAAGAAAATTACTCAAAAAGTAAAGTTAGAGGTGTTATAATCACTTAATTAAGTGGGTTCTAGGAGATGAAAACCTCGCAATGATTTTTACGGCCATCAAGCTTCAAAGTTGTGCAACTTTTGTTTTTACAGTGAATAATGTTGATAATTTACCCTACATTAAAAAACACACCCGGAGACCAGAAGTTTGCCAAGGTCAAGCGCGGTAAAGGGGTCGCTTAAGTTTATGAGCAAACTTTCCCCCATCACGCAGCATATTTTTTCGTCGCCCAGAATCCGCTCGAACTACCTCCCAAGACAACCGAGAAAATGAAACGTCCTCGTGGGAGAAATAATGAACGTGTAACAAGACTAAAAAAAGTGTTTCAATACTGATAAATATACCTGGGAGGCAAGCCACCCACCCTTCGCGAGCTTACCTGTCTGAAAAAGGTTATGTAAAACCTTTCCGATACTTCTTTATGCATTTCTCTCTTTCTCTCCGCCTTCCAGATGCTCCGTTTTGTCTCATTTTTCCTTACCCCTTTCATTTCAGAAGTATCGGCAGGAATATTGGGAACCAAACTTTATACCCGAAAGTTTCGGGAATACATCGGACTGGCGAGGAAGGGAGACGTCTCCTGCTTTTTTGTACAAGACGAAATGTAAGTTTGAATTTATTTCTATATAGTATGTAAAAGCACAGGGTGGCATCAATTTATACAATTTCTTAACAATTTTAAGGAATCAAATGAATCTGACATTATATTTTGTATATCAAAATAATTGTTAACTTTGTGGTATGGTAATAATATTATTTATTAAGTATACTCACATTGTGAACGATGAATGATAAGGAGTGTTGAATCCAACATAACATACTTAATATGTAATAATATCGAACATAATCGTATTTTCCAACTAGATGAAGAAAAATATGGAAGTCTTAGTATTTATATGGTTTGCGACCTATTATTGACTAGTTGAAGCATCACTTTATACTCTGTGTAACATTCACCATTCTACCCATGATTGACAACCACACTTTTCAAATTAATTTTTGTCATAAAATTCTATTCTTAGATGTCAATATTAATAACTCCAGAACAAATGGAGAAACCCAGATTTGTAAACGAAGACTTGGACATTCTCAAAATATTGTTAATGTAAAATTAGGTTTATAAAATTTCCATAGCACAATTTCGTGTCGTCATAGAAAAAAGTTTGAAAAAATGGATATCTGATGTTTTTGGGTTTTCTATTATAAAATAATAAAAATAATCACAATTGTTTTCCATAATTTTAATTATTGATTTAGCAGTATTACTTTAATTAATAAAGAAAACTGGAAAATAGCCCATTGTCTCCATAAAATTATCGTCAAAAATATAAATTGTTTAATGAATTCTATCTGTTTGTATCGTAGGAGTTAAAGACATATTTAACAAAAAAACCTTAGTACATCAAATATATTACGAAAAAAATGAAAACGAAAATATGAATATTCTTATTTTCAAATTCGTTCTAGAAGTTTTTTCTTGATCACCCAATGTGTAAAAGCTGCGTCGCACAAGTGAAGCTTCTCCAACGTATTTTAACTCATTTCTCTCAAACCGATAATTAGAATAGAATAGGACAGACTAGTGAGTAAGAGAGGGATGGGCGACCATTTCCCCCCAGCCCCACCCCACCGCCACCCTATACGGACAAGGGGATGTTTCTCATCTTTGTTTTTCCCTCCTTTTTTCTTATCTCCTAGGCGTGTGTCTCAGGCGAGTTGTCGCTTACGGATGTTCCTTATCTGTGTGTGCGTGTTTGTATGTGGACATGTAATATTTACATACACACGCAATTAAGCGCGATTTTAATATGAGGGTAAGCATTTCAGTGGGATTAAATTGAATTTTTGAAAGGAAGTAAGAATATGATACCTCATCATTTTGCAGAACCGAAATTCATTAAATATTATCATTTTCTTTTTTGAACGTGATCAGTCATGTTAGTCGGTTTTCTGTGACGTAGGTTTCTAAATATAACTCCAAAGCTTCATCAGTGGGATGGCAACCCTAAAAAATGTGAAATCTGAAAATAAACGTACATATTCATTGACATATTTCATTTGTTTCGCCACACTTACAAATAATATTTTACATTATACTCGTATTAGTAATAATATCTTGATATTCGTAATAATTCAATTATGTGCTAATATATATCTTTTTCTCATAGTCAAAGGTTATTTTTTTTATTTGTTTGATAAACATACCAATACATTTCAGAATGTATTACCGTTGTTGAGTTAATTGGTTGTTTAAATATTTAACAATAAATTAGTAATATAAAATCAACCAATCAACTAATAAAGTAAATAATTCAACTCTTAAAATACTCAAGTGGTGCGTTGTAAGTCAGAATATGACTAGTATTTGTAAATTAGTAATTAATAAAATTAAAAAATATATGGGTATATTTTTCTTTGTTTAATTGCCTACAAAAAATATGAGAAATATAACCAATCCTATCAAACATTTATTTATAGCAATGGAGAACATAATACATTTACCTCTTTTAATATGTCATTAACATGTTAATTTATATACATTTTATTTATTAACTTTGTGGAATTACATGATTATTTTATTTAAATTAAACACTTGAATAATCCACAATTTTTTTCATCTTCTGGTACAAATTAAAACTAATAGTTATAGTTTTAATTTGTACCAGAAGATGAAAACAATTGTCGTTTTCGAAACTAGTGGTAAATAAAAATAAAACTCGATAAAGTGGATTATTCAAGTGTTTAATATTACATTTTATTGTTGACCAAGTTAAGTAAAAATATTACTTTGACGTACAATAAATGATTTAACAGAATCTAGGCCACTGGAAAAAATGCAAGTAACAAATAATATATATTATTTTATTAAAAATAATATATATTACTTTTGCGCGGCATTTGTTTGTATTGAGTATTTTATTAAAATGGTCAAATTTATTGGATTATCTGAACAATTTAAATTGTGCAAATTTCTCAGCTGGACTGACCAACTGGTTCAAATAAATAGTAAAGATAATAACATATTTTATGAAAATAAAAATTGAATTGCTTTTAATACTTACATGAGTTATTTAAAAAATCGTACTTTATATTTGAATTATCAGCATCAGCACAGAAGTAAGCGTATTTGCCTACCAGGCTGGAGGACCCAGATTCAAGTATGAAATTAAAAATGAGTTGTATTATACTGTGATATAACATTACTGATCACTTTATCTTTGTAATTAAATTACAATCAAGATAACATTACGTCCATCTGAGGCACTGCCTTATGTATCATTTGGTGCTTATAAGGACCAAAAGGAGGAAAAGTTCAATTAATACCTCCTCAATGGTACCCATGGATGGTGTTGTGCCAAACGCCTCTAGGCCAGAATAAAAATATGACCTTGGGATGGATGGGGCGATGATGGCCAAAATAGATATACCTGAATGATGAGGACAGAGACCAATAGAAAAAGTTTACCGCTTGAAAAGTAGTTGACTTTCAATGAGATGTATTAACTGAGAGATTTTTTTAAAATAAGCTGAAATAAGAAGTAGAAAATAGAAAATATTATTTACTTTTTGGAAAGTGGATTTTATTTCTATAATTGATTCGGAAGTCACTTTGTGGTAACATCTATAATTTTTTATTTAAAATCTTATTATATTAATTTCACTAATCTTTAATCCATTGTGACACGTATTCAAAGCATTCCACATAATTTTAACGGGGCTTGAAATTACGCATAGGGTCCTTGAAAATAATGCATCAAAACACGTATCACAATAGATTTGAAGAAAAATTGGTATTTACCAAGTAAAAATGAAATAAAAAAAAAGGATTTAAATTGAGTATTATATTATTTAAAATAAATGGGATAGTTTATTGAAAATGAGGGGGTATTTGTAAATAAAAAATACTTTCTCCGGGATCGTGAAAGTTATTCCGTGTATAAATTATGGTGTTGAATTCAGTATTCAATTGATAATTTGATTAGAATAATGTATATTAAAATCGCAAATATTGCAACTACATTTGCACTTTTTAAAATCGCAAATTTTGTTTTCATTTCTAAATAAAATCAGTGCTTCGGGTCACAGCATGCCTTTATAAATATCCCCGAATTAAAATGTTTAAAATAAATAATCCGTTACAATAACACAGGGCGAGCGAGGCAGCGTTCCTTTGAAGCTCTTCTACCCTTCATCTCGGTAGGTAGGTGGGGTGGGTATCCCGCCACTTTTATCGCTCGCGTACTGCTTCACTCCATATCTGCCCAATTTAATACCGTCTCATTTATTAAAACATAAAAATGGTTAAAACCCGCGCTAAATGCTGAAATGTGCGCTACACTCTTCTCTCCCCCCCTCCGCTCCTACCGCCCTTATCTTAATTCCACCCCGGGCGGTCACCCCCTATTGGTCGGTCGAGAGAAAGTTTTCATTACGGGTTAGGAGGCTTTCGAGATTGACATGTTTAATTTAGAGGTAAAGAGGTATTTTGCTGAATGTTTTCAGTCGTGCCTTGAAATAGATTGACCGCGTATTTAAGAAAAAAACAAGCAATACCAAGAAAATAATTTTTAAATCCTACGCAATTTGTGAAATGAAGGATTTGACTTTTGGGCTTATTTTTTTATATCAAATTAATCAGAATGTATTAAATTTGTTTTAATCGTACTTTTAATAAGAAAGAAGACCGATCCTTTTTGTACTTTTTAAAAATACGTTAAAGCTTTTTGAACTTTTTCCGAAAGTCATCCAACGTTTTCACGTATTTGCACATCTTTAAATGAAAGTTTTATAACTTGATACAACCGTGTTTTATTCTCATTATATTTTCAATATAAAAAATAGTGAGCTCTTTTGAATGTACCTACCAACCAGAAACGTAAAAATATTTACGAATACTTTTTTTCTTTTCAAAATCTTCCAAAAGACACCAGATATATCATCTCTTTATTTCCTTCCCCACCCCTTTCAGGCCTACTTAGCTGAAGCCAATCAAGTTTAGTTTTGAATATTTCTTTGGATTTTTCAAATATTTTTTCAGCATAGATTCATTCAACTGACAAAAAGTTTATCGTATCTAAGCGGTTAAACTCGTTAATTTCTAAAATCTCAAAAGCAAATTTCTTATCTTTCGGAGAAGCCCAGTAAAAACGTACTCAGAAGTATTCATTACAGTCATCTCGCGAAATATATTTTTCAACCCTTTTATACGCATTTTTACGGCTTTAATTAGAATTCGATACCAAAATCACGCCCAAGGAGGTCTCGCAGGAACGGAGGCGGGACTATTATTTGTGTGTGTGAGTACCTATAATACGCACAAACACACTCAAGTATTTAGTATATAAGCCAGGGTACATACGCGAGATGTGAACGCACGTCCGCCCCCCCCCTAGGGATACCCCCATCTCCAAGAAGCCCCCACCCCTGAGAAAAACCCTGTAAAAACACAACGTTGGCCGCTCGAGAAAGATTCCACCCCCTTCGTACCTCCACTTGACACCACTGTTTCGAGCTCTGCAACGATTTCAAAATTCATTAACAAAAAGTTAAATTGGTTGGAAAAAATTAAAAAATATTACTATCCATTCTTATCGGGATCATAAACGAAAAAATAAGTATTTTTTAAGAAAATGAAGTGGAAATAAAAATATTATTTGGAGTAAAATAAAAACATTTTCACAAAAAAATAAGGAAATACATTCCTTTTTGTATCTAAAAACGATAATAAAATCTTCGTGTTTATTTAAAAGAGTATTTGTTTTTATGGCAATCATGACTCACAAATACAAATATATTATTGAATGAAATGAATTTATACTGTACTCATGAGTAACTTTATACTACCAAATATTAAATAGAAAACGATTATTTACGTATATACTTAATAATATAATTACTATGAAAAGAAAAATGTACATTGACTTTTTACATTGAATAAATTTTTAATTTTAAGATGCTTAATCACAGCTAAAATTCTGATGTTAATAAATATCTAAATCAAGTTGTTTTATCAAATTAAAAAAATATTTTTAGACCCGTTGCAGGCCTCCTCCTTACGCATTTCCTAAGAAAGAAAATGCGATAGAAAGAGAAAGACAGTAGCGCCGGGCAACCCTTCCTCTACGGAACAAAAGCTCGTATACCAATTTTAACCTAAAACTTTCTGACACATTCGTTTTCTCCCTCTATTTTCTTCTTCTCCTGTTTTATTTTAAATGACATTGACGTAAGACGATTAGCATTCTGCCAGGCAAAAATCTATCGATTTGCATATTGCTTTGAGGTCCTTATTGCTTGTACAAGGCTGTAGGATATTATTCTTCAGCTTTCTTTGGTGGGAGGTTTTCGCGAAATAAGGCAAATGTGTGCCTACCTTCTCTTCATACTTCCCTTCATGAAAATTTTCTTTATTCTACTTTCAAAGGGGTGACTTGTTGAAATCTTCAAAAAGATTAAAATAAATTCAATTTGTTCTGTGAATTTTGCGACGTGAAATAATTAACATTTTTGAAGAAAATAATTGTTACTTTACGAGATAGATTTTTCTCAAAAATTGTTTACATACATATTTATTTCAAATAACTTGTATGATCATCATTGAGGAATTTCTTTCAGTGTTAGTTTTAACATTGAATTTACATTACCTTTTTTACACTTATATTTACATTATAAGCTGCTTTTCTACGTTTTTTCACGTGATTATTTTTATTCTAAATATATTTTGTCAAAATCAATATAAACAAATTTGAATTTTGTCTACTAAGGAGTTTAATATTACTTTGCAGTATTTCTGATGATAAAAATTTAAAAATCAAATTTTTCAATCATGAAAAATAATTCAAGAGGAATATAACAACCATTTCAAGAAGGTCTCTTAACTAACCCCTTCCCCTTACTTTCTTCTCTCCTTATTTATAGAACAATTTTATATTTTATATTTTAGTTACTATACAGACCTGAATGATGGAAGTTTAACTTCTGAAACATGTAGTCCATAATAAAACTCAAGTGGTAAAAAACAAGTGTTTTCTTCAATCATTGTAAGGTCTCTTAGTAAAAAAAATTAACTCAACTCAGTTAAAGATGGTGCCGAGAACTCGGATGTAAAAAGGTGTAATTATAGGATAAATACAACTTGTTATAATAGTATGTTTGTCAATCATGGATAGAATGATGAAAGTTGTATAAAGTGATCACTTAAGCCAACCCATAACAGTTCATAAACCCTGTAAATACTACCACTTACACTTTCTTTCATTACACAATTCGGCAGTCACTTAGTGATAATATGTATTCATTTTTATTTGAAGTATTACTACTACATAAATACCACTATTTTTAATATTTATTATGACACGTGTTTCGATGCATTCTACAACATTTTCAAACACCGTATTTGAAACACGGTGTTTAAAAATGATAAATTGATTGAAACACGCATCGCAGTAGATTTTTTAAAATAGTCACATAACAAAATGGGATTTATCACATAACAAAATTAAGTAAAAAAACCCATATTACTCTTTAAAATATTTAATTTTATACAAATCAGATACGAGTTGCTTTAAATCCACGATTTTTTTTGTTCAGTTAGGCGTAGGTTCGATTATCAAGGTGAGGAGAATTTTTTTTTTTATATTTTAAGTATTTTTCGTGTCTTAAAAAGTAAACTTCTCCTACTGAATTCAGTACAAACTGCACAGTCGAGTTTTTAATTAATAGCTTTTTTTCAATGGGGGAGAATCGGGTGGCCGATAAAAGATCCCCTTTATCACAGATTGATCGAGATATAAGGAGTCGGTTCCATAGACCTTGTTTACGGAATGGGGTGGCAAATATTTTATTCATGTTTTACGTGTTATAATATATTGCGTACATTTTTCATATTTTGAATTTATCCGTTAGTAAGTACAATAAAATTTCAATTTTTACAAAATAAATAAACTAAAAAAATTGAAAATTGAAATGCTGTTATAAACGGAGTGATATGATGATATGAATTGGCTTTTCTTGACAAGTCCTGGTTCCAACTCTTATGTTTAGAAGTGAAGTATGGAGTTGGTAAAATAAGGATGAAAGTAGGCTGAATGAAGATGTTGGAATGGTTATATAAGGAAAGAATGCTAGACTGATAACTATAATGGTAAAATTAAGAAAGATGTGTTCATATGATTATTATCGACAAAATTAAGAAAGAACAGTAAAACAAATTTATGAAGTGATTGTAGTTAATAAAAAAGGGACTGAGGAAGACTGAGGAAAACTTAGCACGATCAAGTATTTTAAAAGTTGAAACTGGTTGAATCATGAGTCGGAATAATCGTAGGGTATGTATGAAAAATGCATGAATATGAAAATTCGAATATTGATTTCAAAGACAGATTGGTGTTGCAGACTATTATCTTTACCTACCCATACTAATGGTTAGTCAGTTGTTAGTTCAATGTTAATATACGGTCAACATAATAATAAATCAAATAAGTTAGTAAGTTTATAGTAAACATATAAAACATGTATGTAAGATCACCGAGAAGGAACGAAAAAATACATTTTTAAGAATTTTAATTTTCTCACAAAATGTAATCAAAATGTTGTGAAAAAATTATCTGGTCAAATAATAAACTTAAATAATAAAAATGAAAATGATATTTTCTGGCGTTTCTCATGTGTGTGATTATAACCCAGGATTCGGACCTCACATACTAATAAAAGAGTTTCTACTCAATAAAATTTTTTTTCATCTCATCAATAGATGTCTCTAGTGATGTTTTAGTGATTCAAGAACAATGTTTCAAAATTGGTTCATATATATATAGAACATCCAAGAATTTGAGTAGTGTGGTAGTCAATAATGGGTAGAATTGGTGAATGTTACACGTGTGTAAAGTGATCACTTAAACCAGCCTATGACGGTCGTCAGCCCCGTAAATGCCCAGACTTCCATGTACTTCATCTTTGATGAGGTGTCAAAAAATCAAATTTTTAATTTTCATTAAAACTGTAATTTATCTCCATAAAAGTAATAAAACGTAAATAATTGTGTTATAAACCACTTTTATTGTTGCTATTGTTTTTCGAGCGGTTTTCACAAATACCTCTCACATGGATACAACGTGTGTCAAGGTTTTTATTGAAGCCGGTAGAATAATACTACTTAAAATAAAAGTGGTTACAATTTTATTTTTAAAAATTTTATAAAGATTATGTAAATGTGTCACAAAGTATATTATATTATTATTTGTGTATCTAATATCTAAGCAGAGATTTTTTTTTCAATTTCAAAGATATGTACAGGGCGAAATTCACTTTTTGTCAAAATTGAATATAGCGAATGTAAAAAAGAGCAGAAGGACAGACGGAAGACAAGGTGACAGAAAACGGCTTCCTCGGCTGATAAAAACAAACGGCGCGGTTTTAAGAGAGAAAAAATGTATATTACTTTAAACCTGCTTAATCTGTTTGAAGGCATTTCTGTTAGGTTTTTTATTCAAGACGTTACAAAATAAATTAATTATTAAATTAAAAAGGAAAGTTGAAAATTTCTATAATTTTTGTTTTTTAATTTGAGTTTTATATTACAATATTATTTAATATACCACTATTTCTAAAAATCTGTTGAGACACGTGTTTCGATGCATTCTGCATCATTTTCAAACATCGTACGTGAAGCTAAGTCAAAATTTTAGAGTTTGTAATTTTTATTTATTTATTTTATCAGTGAAGACTCTACGACCCATTGCAGTCCTAACACTTCGCGACAGAGTAAGAAACTCAGATATAAGAAAAATCTGCGATGTTAAAGATGTTGTGCGATGGGGAAGAGAAAGAAGACGTTTCTGAAGAGATCATGTGAGAAGAGCGAGTTCGGATCGAGTGGTGAGGGTGGCAGCGGACAGCAGCATAGGCGGGATCAGACCCCCAGGAAGACCACCTAAACGATGGAAGGATAACTGGTCTTCCACCTCCCAGGAGCGACCCGAGAATGACAGGACCTAGTCCTAAAAGAAGAAGAAGAAGAAGAAGAAGAAGATTTTATCAGTGGGAATATAGACAATTCGGGCGAGGGTTTAGTCATTGTCATATTGTTAATTATGGGTTTATTATTATTTATATTTTATGAATTTATATTGCTTCAAAATGTTGCATTAGAAATTCAGTAGAAACAAAAGATTTTAAGAAAGAGTCGTATTAACTTGGTAAAACTTTATTTAATAATGAATAGATTTTGCCAAAAAGACTGCCGAATAAGGAGAATGGAATCAATTTTAGTTTATTACATTTTTTTGTTCATTACTCTACTCTACCACTACCGGTTTCGAAATAACCATTATCTTGTCAGGACAACTCTGGGCTATAGAGTCTAAAGTATAGAAAGATAGAGTTTATAGTTAACCTGAAGAAGGAATGATTATTCCGAAACCGTTATTCGTGAAGTTGAGTTATTGAGAAGTATTACACAAAGTGAACGATAAACGATTAGGAGAGTGTTATCATACTGTAATGCTACTACTTCTTCTACTACTACTATAACGCCGGTAGGCAAAGAGGATGGAACGCCACACTCTTCTGTCCTGACATACACTCCTCGCCTCCTTCACATCCATACATCTAGTCCTACATGCCCTCCGATTACGCAGACTTTTGACACCGCCAGATTTTAGGTTCTGATTGATCTGATCGTGCCAAGTCTTTTTCGTTCGTCCTCGTTCTGTTTTCGCTTTCACATTCGCCACATATATTTTCTTAGTCATTCTCTCGTTATCCATTCGCTCCACATGTCCATACCACCGTAAAGAACTCTTCCTAATCTTTTCAATTATTCCTCGTTCAGCCTTACTGTTATGATTATTTACTTAAAATGAAATTTTATAACTTAAAAAGGATTTTAATAATAAACTCAAATAAGTAAATAGGCCTAAGTGACCCGTCATTAAAAATAGAGATCAAGTTACCGTAAAGGGGACTATAGAAACTCTTCACTAACCTGACTCACTAACCACGAGACTACAACATTGAAGAAAATTGAAGGAAATTCAAATAATGAACCATAATAACAATTACAACATTTTGAGTGTGTCCAAATACTTATTCACAATATCTGGATTATCTCCAATTACAAGGGTTATTTTCATATTAATTTTTTCACATCTCTCAAAGATGAAGAAGAATATGGAAGTCTGGGCATTTACGGGGCCGACGACCGTAATAGGCTGGTTGAAGTGATCACTTTACATACGTGTAACTTTCACCAATATATATATATATATATATATATATATATATATATATATATATATATATATATATATATATATATATATATATATATATATATATATATATATATATATATATATATATATATATATATATATATATATATATATATATATATATATATATATATATATATATATATATATATATATATATATATATATATATATATATATATATATATATATATATATATATATATATATATATATATATATATATATATATATATATATATATATATATATATATATATATATATATAGAACTTCCAAGAATTCGGGTAGTGTGGTTGTCAATAATGAGTAAAATTGGTGAATGTTACACGTGTGTAAAGTGATCACTTAAACCGCCTTATGACGGTCGTCAGCTCCGTCAATGCCCAGACTCGTTTATTCTTCATCTTTGATGAGATGTCAAAAATAATAATAACAATTAATAAATCATTTTGTCAAACAGTTGTTTGTGAAATTTTATACTAAACCCACCGACAACAAAATTTGAGAGATTTCTGTAAATGTTGCCGCGGGCGAAAAAGGGGATATTTTTTTCAACCCCTGTTCAAAAGGCATCCCTTATTTTTGCAAATGGCCTTGAAAACCTAGATACTTATGTTGTACCATCTTTATTTTGCTGGTTTATAGATCTTCCTTGACCACACAAACATTTTTCCAGTTGGAATTATTCAAAGCTCAATTTCTCCTTCTTCTTCTAGCCCTTATCCGCACCCAATGGTGCATAGGGCACTGCATCGTATTGAGCCAGTGTCATCTTGATCGTTACTTACATGAAGGCAAGGTGATCACTCCTGCGCTTCAGGGACTAGTCCATGATTATATCAAATAAATATTAGACTGTAAAATCACTCATATTTATTTTCATCCCCCCCCCTATGGGGATTGAACCCGGGACCTCCAGCATGGTAGCTGAACACACTAATCATTATACCACAGAGACGGAGCTCAATTGAACAAGAAATTAAACGTTATTAAGTAAAATATGAAAGAGTTTCAATCAAATTCCACCCTCTTGACCCCTGCTAGCCCTCCCTTACGGAGGCGGGTGTATCAAGTTGATAAAGTACATATCGAATATCCTTTTTTTAGGTTGTTTTGATTGATTTGTGAGGTTTATAAATGACACGATTCATTAACGCAAGTACATTCGTCATAATTTCCTTCATTCAAACCCTTTTCCTCACCCCAATGGTGCATAGGGCACTGCATTATAAACACAGTGTTATCTTGATCGTTAACACACGAAGGAAAGGTGATCAGCCTTCCGCTCCAGGTACCAGTCCAGGGTAATATTGAATAAATATTAGAGTGAAAAAATCACTTATATTTATTTGACTCCCCTTGGAAATCGAACCCGGGACCTCCAGAACGGAAAGAGTAGATAGTAGGCGGTAAGAGTAGCCTCTTTAAATCGGTTATGCTTTGGGGTCTCTATAATTAACATTTTTACACATTTTAGTCATTACCCTTCCAATCAATGAGCGCGATCATCCGCGAAGCCGAGCTCAGCACTGCTGCGGCGGAAAGTTCACGACACGGCTAATGACGGGGCCGAGGAACCGATTAATCATCCAAATGCCAATTTTGTAAAAACAAAAAGAATATCATTCCGCCACGACGCATCACCGAGTTCCTACGACCTTTCCGAACACGTCCGCTGACTCTGCACGCAACACATAATAAAAAGAAAAATAGAGTCTCCATTTTTTCATATGTCCCCGGGACATGCACATATTTTAACTAGAAATTCGATGCCAAAATGAAAGACTTCATTTTATTCGAATTAATAAAAAAGTTTGAAAGCGTTAAATCACTGAAAAAGGCGTTTAATAATTTTTAAAAAAAGACCGAGAAAAATTTGGCACGATCAGGTATGCCAAATACTTGGAAGCGGTCAGGTTAGGAGTCGAAACAATCGCCGGGTGTGTATGAGGAAATGCATGAACGTGGAAGAGGTGAGGAATGTTTGCAAAGACAGAGTGGTGTGGCATTCTATTCTCTCTGCCTACCCCTGCGGGGAAGCGGTGTGATAGTTAGTTAATAGTTAGTTAGATAGTTATAATTATTTTAATATCTTCATAGATTATTTCGGCAGTCACTTTTTGGTAATATCCATATATTTGTTATTCAAATTATTCACAGTAAATACCAGGTTTACTTAAAGTGTTTCGATGCATTCTGCAACATTTTCAAACACCGTATATGAGAGAATTCCTGCTATGAAGGCTTAAGGAAAATTTCTGCCAGTCTAAATTCGAGATTTTAACGAGGCCTTAAGTACATGTTACCGACTTACAGTGACGAGTTTATGACTTTGGATGGACCAAAAATCACATGTGAATATAACATGTTGCATAATTAGTTAAAATAAAAGTAAGTGAATAGTGCTATGGCAGTGACGTGTTGAATTGTTTGTTATTGGTTGTTCTTACGAAGAGATGGGTACGTCTAAAAACCGGCAGACAAAAATCTCGGTGAGTGGGTACATAATAAAATAAAGTTACTATGTTTGTAAAAAAAAAATACACACAAACATTCCACTTTAAAATAAATCCAGAGCGACTTATGTTTGAAAATATAAATCAAGTAGTGGTAGAGAGAATTGAACGTATAACCACTTAAGAGCTATTGCTATAAGCAACACTATCCCTAGAATCACAGCCTTACTTGGATCCAGTTGTACAGATTCGAACTATTGTTAAAAACATTAAATCGTAAAATATTATCACGAATATTTTACACAAGACGTATATTTTAATAATCATGTTCGATCGACATTTCAACCTTTTCTCTGGGAAAAAGCAATTAAGTTCAACTCAAAGGAAAAAGCAATTTGATATTTCTAACGAACAGGAAACAATTTCCTCGGCGGTTCGATTACTTATTCTTTTTTTATATAATATAGTATATAAATAAATACTTTACCCCTTCTGTATTCCTGAACTCCTGGTCACCCCAGCCGCTGGGCGTTAATAAGTAAAGTTCCATAGAATGCCGAAAGATGAGTATGGATTTTTAATTTCACCTTCGCCGCCCCCCCCTGGATTTGGGACAGGAGTGTAGCAGGGGAGACAAATGTACTGTATGTACTCCGCTCAATATTGGACACGCTTATTTAGCAGTATTTTTTGCATACTGACAAAATTATCAAGGGGTGGATCTGAGTTCTTTGTGTCATATCTCTTATTGATTTTTGTATGCGTATTTTAAAAGCTTACATGATTGTGCATATGACGGAGATATGTCGGCAAAATTGATGCGTGGGTAATATTTAAGACTTATACGCTTAACCCAGTCAAGTTCGCTTTGACAAATTTTAGGACTAACCGACACAAAAATTAAACACTATTTTGGAGAGAAGAAGAAAATAATATTTCTATACGTATAGTTTGGTTATCAATTATGGGTAGAATTGGTTAATGTTACACGTATGAAAAGGGATCACTAAATTATGTATGTATTGTAAAACCAGCATTTCACGGTATTAATAATGGGTAGAATTGGCGAACGTTATAAGGGTGTAAAAAAAATCTTAAACCAGCCAATGATGGTCGTAAGCCCCGTAAATGGCCCGACTTCCATATTCATCTTCATCTATATTGAGATATCAAGAAATAATTGTAAAAATAACTCCTTATTGAAGATAATCCAGATTGGTGATCAAGTATTTGGACACACTCAAAACGTTAACGAAAAGTGGTATTTACTAAGTAATACACATATTAAACATGGATAGATTTTACCACATGTGACTGCCGAATCAATAAATGAATTTATTATTTTTTATATAAACCCTCATGGAAATCGAACTCCCATCTTCATAACGTTAACCAAACGCTTTAATTACTATACTTTGAATGCGAAACTACAAAGAAAAATAAAAATAAAAGGATTAGAAAATAAAAATTATCCTTCATTATTCATATTATTATTGATGATATTAACATTTATCAATAGTTTCATATATATATTTTTTTAAATCAATTAACTCACAATTGATGTATTACAAATCAAGAATGTAATAAAATGAAGTAAAATTATAAAAACAATATAAATATGTTATTTTAATTCTGGCTTAACTAAACGATTGGTGAAATGTATAGTCTGCAAGGTTTTATTCACAGCTACACCGTGTTCTAAAACAAAATAAAAATAACTAAATAAATAAATACATTTTATAAGTAAATGCTATAAAAACATGGAAGTATTAAAAATTGATAAATAAATAATTCTGGAGAGATGGTGTGAGAAAATCAGCTTGTTGGCAATCACAACATTACACTTCAGTGCTGCCATATGTCCAACCTCGATTTTTGTTTCACAAGCAGTTTTATGATGAGGTAAGAGCTCTTCGTCCGCCTCTTCTTAATCTTAAATTTAAAATTGAATTAGAGAAAAACCAATAATTCACTTTATTATTTTGACAAACTTAAATTGATTTAAATCATAATAAAACTCATTAAAATCGTACATTTACTTTTAATCAGCTTTGGAATAATATTGCAGGCATTGGTTAATTTAACCCGTTGATTGCGAAATATATTTCTAAGAGTATACTTTTAGCCTGGATTTTAATTTATTTATACAGAAAGCGTGTAAGCTGTACGGCACTCCCCCAACCCTTGTATTTTTACCATCCCCTTGCCAAAAAACAAAAGAACGTCCCCCCATTCCTTACATCCTCCTAAGGATCTGCGGGGAGGGGGGTAGGGGGTGGAAATTTCGTGGGCAAATTTTACCCCCTTCGCGAAGGCGCTTTACATTAGGATAAATTTGTGAATTACTTTTCGATTATAATTTCTGTTTATTGACTAACATTTCTTAATATTAAAGCGAACTACGTGTTAAAATAATTACTACCAAGTAATTAATTTCCCACCTTAATAATGCTTAGAATTTATAATAGTAAAACAATAAATAATAATTGAATTTCCACAATATTAATTAAAATGTTTTTCTAAGTTTGCTTGCGTCTATCATTTGTACTTCTAAAGAATATCAAATTAATGTTTTGCCAAAATAATGTTTGAAGAATTTTTTTCTTTAATTGATTCGGCAGTCATTTTTTACCAATTTTATTCTTAGTAAATACCACTTTTTAAAAAATCTTTTACGACACGTGTTTCGATACATTTTACACCATTTTCAAAAACCGCTATGTGAAAATGGTGGGGAATGCATAGAAACACGTGTCACAATATATTTTAAGAATAGTAGTATTCACCAACTTAAATTGAAAACTTTTCAAACAACGAAAGTAAGATTATCCAAAAACGCGTTAGCAATATCAACGCCTTTCTATCAAACGCTGGATTAAAATATAGATCTAAAAGTAAGATTTTTTTACGTAATGTAACTAACAAAAACTACGTTATTTATGCAAATAAACATCAAGATTTTTTGTCAATTGCCACATTTTTCGGGCGATTCATCCAATTTTTGACAAATTATTGTAAATGGCGCTGTATATTTAGCGTTTTTTGATGAATAACCCAGAAAAATAATGCATTAAAAAAACAATTAGAAACAAAAACAAATGAACATTGCTTTTATAAAACCTATACATTGCTTTTACAAGCTAATACTAAAATAGATTTATATTTTCCACTGACACTTCGTGATGGAATTGCATTTTTAATATATTATTAGATTAAAACCAATATTTTTAGCTTTTCCACTTTATTTTTGTTTGACCAGCGACCGGGTTTCGTCGTTACCGACATCATCAGACTGGATGACCAGTCTTATGATGTCGGTAACGACGAAACCCGGTCGCTGGTCAAATAAAAATAAAATGGAAAAGCTAAAAATATTGGTTTTAATCTAATAATATATTAATACTAAAATGATGTCAAGCAACTTAACCAGTTAATTTAATTTAAAGTTAATTTTATAAAACTCACAGATTAGTAATATACAACTAATTTATTTATAATATTATTTATGTTTTGTGTTTAAAAAAAAACATTTTATTGAATAATATATTCATGAAAAACATTAAACTAGAAGTCAAATCCCCGTTCTTATAATTCTTCGAACGGACAACTACATTCACATATAATTGTATTATACTGGTTTTGTTATTGTGTTGTTAATTCAAATTTGTACGTATGATAATACTAAGCGTACCCACTTGCGTATAGTATTACTATTTAAACAAATAGCTCTACATTTATTGAATGCTTATATTCCGGACTTTCTACATATATTTTATTACAACAACTTTATGGAATCTTTTTTTTTAATCAGGAATAACCAGCAAAACCTCTTATTTTTGCGGCTTGTGTGCAGGTAGGAGAGTAAGGATCAGAAAGATAGATGTAAAAAAATGACCACAAACCCCCAGACCAATTTAAAATGAATCTATCTTGAATTTTGATTTATTTTGAAATCAGCGGGAATCGAACTCGCGACGCCAGTTTTGCAGTCGACCGTCTACCTTACTTGATAATTCCTGGTCGAATTTTACCAAGTATTTGTGTAAAAAATATCCAACTTGAATATTGCTTCTAATGAAAGTTAGTTCTTTCTTACACTTACCGGCAAAAATCAAATATATAAAAATAAATTAAACATACCTAATTTTTTAACCTGTGCATTCTTAAATGCCGACTAGGATTTTTATATGTACGTATCACAAAATGTAATTGTGGTAGGTACATGCTTTTTTAAAATTAATTATGTCATATAAAATAAAGTCGGCGAAGTATTTATAACGTACAAGAGGAATCGATTTAATTTTTATAAATAATTATCGTTGCCTCGAGCTCCCCCTAAATACCCTTTTCTTATTTCTTACGGGAGGGGTAGGTGAATCCGGGTGGTTATGTCCTGGGCACAATCAGTCTTCTTCAGTGCCCGAAGGAGAGCGCTGTCACGTACACCCCTGCCCCGCTCCGACCACCCCCACGGCCACCCACCCCCTACGCCCGTCCGCTAATTCTAGGCCGCGAAGCGAATGGTTTTAAGATACACCCCTGTGTGGACATGAGGTTTGTTCACATGCCAATAACCATATTTAAAAATAAGTTAATTATTTGCAAGTAAATAAATTTGTGCGTAAAACACATTGATTTCTGAACATTAATCACATAAAAACCATTAATATATTTTTTTGTCTTAAATAAGTTAATCGAAATTATTTTTTTTTGTATTTTACCATTTTTTCTAGTACTTAAGTATTTCGTATAAAGTATGCGTCTCATTTTTTATTTTATTTATTTATTTATTTAAACATAGTACACATAAGTGATATATAATATTCCCGATGAGTAATTTCCATTTCTCACTTTGGGACATGGGATCAAGGTTAACAAGAAAACACAAGACAAAATAAAAATATAAAGCAATACAAGGTGAAGTTAATAGGCATATAAAAAAAACATAAGTTAAGACTTAAGTTAAAAGGAAAAAAAAGGAAATATAAGTAATCACTAACACATGTCTTTCCATAAAATATTTTTTTAGTTCATTCGTGTTGGATCCCTGACTGAGTTCTATTTTAATTATGTCAGGCAGCTGGTTAATTTGTTGAATACTTTATATCTACCTTATAATAAAAGTACAATTATTAAGGAAAAAATGCGAGAATAGCTTGATTAATTATTCAATAAAAAATAAAGACTTCATTTAATATAATATAATACTCCGTTTTTCAATCGAAATTCACTTATTAAATTTATCATCAAGCTACTAACGTTAAGCACAACAGATCCCCTTATGTATACGTTCCTTTAGCATTTCTCTTCTTCTCTTCCTCCCACGTTACCCATCACTCCCCCACTCACAAAAACATCCCCTAATTTGAGCACGGGGTATGCCTTCAACCCTTTTCTGTTCTTTACACATTTATTTCTTACGCGTATAAGAAACGCCGCCTTCTTACACAACTTTTCTATATTACCTATTTATGTAGACCCTCTTTCTTTAAGTTTGCGAGAAAGGGTTAAGGGCGACATCCTTTCTAATATATTCCGCGGAACACTTCCTTTTCATTAATTATTATATGAACCAAAATAACTTGAACATGAACAAAATAATTTTATGTATTCTTGGATGATACAGAATAATGATATAACAGAGCATTTAGTCCTGGATTCGATTACCAGGTAGTCAAAAAAAATCAAAGTAATTTTTACTCACACATTTGTTCGGTGTCACTCTGGATACAAGCAAGGCTTGACTAATTAGAACTTTACAATTTGCAATAAACGATCAAAATAAAACTGCATCCATACGATACAGTGCTATATGTACCCTTGAGTGCTAATAAAGGCAAGAAGAAGAAGACGTATGTTACATGTACTCCATTAATAAATTATAAACACTTTTACAGTATCTCACGTGTCCTTGGGAATTCGCAGCCTAGGACGACTATTACAGGCAGTCCGTCATAAGCTTTATCTGAATTACGGACTGGACAAGAAAAGACCTGGAAACCGACGAAAGAGACCAAGGTTTTTTTTTACTCCATACCCTCTTCATAGCAGAAACAGCTTAGTACGAGTACAACCGGGAGTTACCCACCAATTTTAAAAATTATTACTATCCATCAGTATATTTCATTCTATCCTCATATAAAAATGTTATTATGTGAAACACTTAATGTTAGAAAATAACGACTCGTAATGATGGTCACCTCTTTCTCCCCGTATCCAGTGGCGTAGCCGGGAATCGGGGATGGGGTTGATGGTCCAGAGGTAGTCCTGAAGGGGGATCGTAACACTTCCACGTCTTGCCTTGCGTAACGCGTGCGTGCTCCCGTCGGCGTATTTACGCTATTTTACATAATCCTAAAAATAAAGGGAAAATTTTTATGATAAAGGAAATTCCTGCATGATTATTACTATATGTACATACATACATTTATATATATATATATATATATATATATATATATATATATATATATATATATATATATATATATATATATATATATATATATATATATATATATATATATATATATATATATATATATATATATATATATATATATATATATATATATATATAGGGTCCGCCATCTAAAGTTTTTTTTTTCAACTAGTGCTTATTTCGTGAATGGTAACACTTAGCTCATGTCTGATTTGACAGATAATTAGTTTTATCTTTCCGCTAAGCGAATATGGTTGTGTATACGCTTGAACAACGCTGGAAAATATTGCGACATTACTTTGAAAATCATGGTAATGTTGCAGAATGTGTGCGAAAATTGCGTACGGTTTTTGGAAGAAGAGAAGCACCGTCAGCTCCGTATGTTCGTTATCTTGTGAAAAAAGTGAAAGAAACTGGCATCCTCATCGATAAACCAAAGCGTGAAAAGCCAAAAACAGTGCGTACACCCGAGAATATCGATGTTGTGGCAGAAAGTGTGCGTGAAGCGCCATCAACATCAATTCACCGTCGTTCTCAACAATTGAACATTTCGGAGACATCATTGAGACGAATTTTGCATAAAGACCTTGGTATGACGCCATACAAAGTCCAATTGGTTCAGGAGTTGAAGCCAACTGACCATCCAATGCGTTTTCGCTTCGCTGAGTGGGCCTGCGATCGACTTACAGAAGATGCCGATTTTGCCAAAAAAATCATCTTTTCGGATGAAGCTCATTTTGATCTTGGCGGGTATGTAAACAAGCAAAATTGTCGTATTTGGGGCACAGAAAACCCGCACGCATACATTGAAAAGCCGGTACACCCAAAACGAGTCACTGTTTGGTGCGAATTTTGGTCCAGAGGCATAATTGGGCCATTTTTCTTTGAAAATGAGCAAGGAGTGGCCGTTACAGTCAATGGCGATCGTTATCGGGCCATATTGAACGGATTTTTGTTCACAAAAATTGAAGAGGAGGATATTGGCAACATTTGGTTTCAACAGGACGGCGCTACGTGCCACACAGCCGAAGCTACACTCGATGTTTTGCGCCCTGTTTTAAAAAAAAAAAGTTATTTGGCGGACCCTGTGTATATATATATATATATATATATATATATATATATATATATATATATATATTTAAACATGCTTTGGAATAGAAAAAAAAATGTGATAAATGAATTACGATGAAGTCTTACTACGCATTTTAATGGAACGCATAAACCCGTGAAATGAAGAAAAAACCTTAAAAAATAATAATAACTGATAAAAATAAATATTCCTTCGATAAAACGTCGTTTTTATATATTTTATATCAATCAATGGATGGTATAATTTTTTAATTATATGGTAAAATATTTTTTTGGTTTAAATAAATTTACTTGGCTTGTCTTGTCGGCGTCATTTTACGTAATATTGGATAATGTTTGAAAAAGCAATTCTACAAGTTGGTTATTTATTTCTTGTTTATTTATTTTCAGTAAGGATTTTCTTAAATTAAAACTGAACACGTCATGGAAACTCATCATCCTAAATTATATAAACCTGTTCACCTATTTTAGTAATAGCAGGGACTTATAAAAACTGTTTCGTTGAAACATAAAGGAAATATAATGGTACTAAAGAAAATAAAATAAAACATACGATTTTAATTAATTCTACAATAAGCATGTATTTCATGGAGAGTAAGTCACCTGTGATATAATTTGGAGCAGGCATAGTAAATATTTTTATTCCTGTTGAATTTTAATTTAACTTATTTTTGTACAAAGATTGTCTTTTACCCCTTCATGTCTTGTAGGGCTTTCAGGAAAACGTGGTCAAAATATATTAAATGCGAATAAAACAATCCCTTCTAAATTCATTGATAAATACTTCGATGAATGGAAAGAATATGGTAAAAACGGCCTTTTTATTTAGCCATTTGTTAATTCCTTTTTGATCCAAATGTTTTTTTATACCCATTGATGACGTATTTTACATCACAGGTTTTTTAAATATCTTAAATTAGAAATGAAATGATTTTTTGATATGTAATTTTTAACGACATCTTAAATGAGTTTTCCGATGACGTCTTTCACATCACAGGTTTTTCGAATATGTATAATTATGAATATTTTATTTTTCGATATGTAATTTTTAACCACGTCTCGAACGAATTTTCTTATGACGTCTTTCACGTCACAGGTTTCCAGAATATTTTGAAATTATAATGTAATAATTTTCTGTTATACAATTTTTAACCACCTTTTAAATGAGTTTTCTGATGACGTTTTATGAATCGCAAATTTTATGAATATCTTTAAATAGATGTGTAATCGTTTTTAACGGTTTTTTTTTAATATGTTTTCTTTTGACGTTTTTACAAATCACCGCTATTACGAATGTCGGAAAATATAAATTTTATGATAATTTTTTTAACGATATCTTAAATGCGTTTTATGATGGCGTCTTTTAAATCATAGGTTCTTGAATGTCTAAAAACAAAAACAATATAGTTTACCTTTGTTTAATATTAATCTAATTTTGTAATATTTTTCGATCGTATAAACATAACATGTTTTGGACTTTTTTTACTCTTTTAAACTTTTTAAATTATTTTAATGTAGGTATTTGCCGCACATTAGTTTATTTTATGACGATTTCTAGATTTGAAATTTAAAAGTGATTTCTATTTTAATTTATAAATTTACTAACAATTAGATACATTTTTTCTGGGATAGTCATTTTTCAATTCTAACTACTGGTTCTCACCATAGACCAATCTACCTTAGAAGTTATTCTGTTTGATTTTATATGGGTAAGTGTGAATTCACTCGTAATTAATATATTGTATCCATTAAACTCACTCGTAATTAATGTATTGAAAAAATAAACATTATAACAAACCTAGCAAACAAATTAATATAAAATATTTTTTAATAAAAAATACATTGTAATAAAAATCTCTAAGAAAGTTTGCAATTGACGATATCACATTTTAATTAATATGAAATACGTCATAACATAAGAAACTGGTAACAGTCACACCCGAATCCCAATTATAATTACGACTTCATCGAATAGGTTGATTGTCACGTTAAGAAAGTTCGAAACATAATTAATGGCAACAATCCACTCGCATATAAAAAAAAGCTTTTTAAAAAGTCAGTTGAAGAGATCGAGTTTTGATATCTGAACATAGATAATGGACGCTATGGAAGTTTGGGTATTTACAGGGTTTACGAACGGTTGTAAGCTGATCAGTTATTACTAAATACATGCATGTCGCTCACTCCTTTCAAGAACGTCATAAATCAAAAATCGTCATTTTTCAGTTGTGCGTGTTTTCGGAATGCCCATTAAATGTACTGTATCCCAGCAAAAGAGGCAAACTTATTTTAAACTTAATATTTACCCACTACAGGGCAGTAAGTGTTGTTTTTGCATTTCGAAGATAAGGTATTGCTTAATTATTTTTTCAAATATACTTAATATTCTTCAAATGGAAAAAAAACTTACAGGTTTTACCTAAAAAGATCTGTTGCACAGTATAAAGTTCAATAAGTGGCTTGATATTTATTTTAAATACATTGTGTTATATTTTTAAACTTCAAAAACGTTCTCCTGAAAAATCAAGTTTTTTGTGTTATGACGTTCTTGAAAGGAGTGAGCGATGTGTAATATTGACCATTATACCAATGATTGACAACCACATAACTCAAACTTCGGAAGTTGTATTTACCATCTAATTTACAATTTCTTTCACATACTAGTTTCATCACCATATATGGTTGAGATGATTAATTGTCACTTTTATCAGAGATTTGTATGAAATATATGTAAGATACTTCTTTCAATATTTCACATACAAGAAGACACCTGAAAACATTAATTTTAATTTTGATTAAACTTTTATTTGACCAGTTATTTTATTTTCAACATTTTTAGTATATCCAAATCTTTGTATTTTGAGTGAGTCAAAATGTGAGAGACAAAATTTTCATGAATTCAGAAAAGGATTGGAATTTCTGTGACAGAATATTGTATTCCAGCATCAGCATACCTTCTTCTAAATCAATACCAGAGATCCGGTACCTTGTCCCTTCATATAATACTGCCACCCTAGCTGTATATAGCTACCCGTGAGTACTCTTTCTTAAATATTCATTTAGGTATGTTCTTATTTTCGTCCTATTTCGTCTTTTGCGAAAACACCCCCGCCTCCACTACGCGGGGCCACCCCTGACCGTCCACCCGCGTCTCTGCCTCCCCGATTCCTTCAGTTTCAACCCTTTTCTTTTTGCTAAGACGGACTGGGTGATCTCAAATTTTTATTAACGAAAAAATAAATATTATTTAATCAATTAAATAGAAATTAATATATAATTAAAACATAACTTTGTTTGAAAATCACTATAAATATTTTATTAAAACTTAATTATAATGTCTACCGGTTTCGAAGCTAACCGCTTCTTTTTTTAAGACTGGTTGTCTTAAAAAAGAAAGTCAGTCTTGAAAAAGTTGCAGTTAGCTTCTAAACCAGTAGACATTATAATTAAGTTATCATAAAATATGTATAATGATTTTAAAACAAAGTTATATTTTAATTATAAAATAGAAAATCACAAAATCTTTGCTTCAAATATAAATTAAAGAAATGGATATTTTTTTAATTTTAAGAACGAAAATAGAGAAACAAAACCACAATACAGAAAAAAATTGTAAAAAATAATAATGCTGGGGATCTAGGTATAGATTTTATTTGAACAATGGATTTTTTGAAAATAAATAATTATACATTGTACATTACAAGCATTATTTACTTGTATGGTCTAAAACACTCTCCTTATCATTCATTGATCATTTAAAGTGGTATTACACAAAGTGAGTGATAAATAATAAAAGTATATTTTTGTTTAGTCCATAAAATATTGTAATGTCAATAAAGATTGATGTTTGTATAATATATGCATTTGACTGTGCTTGTTTTAAAATAAATAAACGTTTAAATGACATGACATATGTGAAAAAAATTAAACCATGAACCTTTATTTTTTTAACTTAATTCATATTCGAGGTTAAGATTTTTTTAAATTTAAAAAAATTGTTTCAGTAAATCGTGAATTAATAAATTAAAATATATTTAATTTAATTTTTAATGAATCGTTATTTTCCCAATCACCCTACCTATATTCACATTTCTAAGACCTTTCTACATATTTTTCTTCAAAGGGGTAAGAGGGTTTAAAAATATAGGCACATCTAGAGAGTGTTCAGAAAGGCTCTCTGCACGCCTTTCCTTAGAAAACTTCATTTAGTCTCAGGGTAGGTGTGGGGCATACACCCCGCTACATGGTACCTAATGGCGACCGACTTGAAAAGAATTTTACAATTTAGTTTACAGCGTATCTGAGGCGAAAGCTTTTCAAATTATTTCACTCAATAAGTAGCGACTGGCCGACAGCTCTTGTTTCATTTTTTTGTCAAAGCGAAAATTACGTTAAAGGGTTTTATTGCTCTTATTAGATTCATCGAAATGAGAAAATAATCAGACACTTTGATAATGAACGTTCAGCAGGTAGAAAGAAGGACTAATTCGAAATGCCGCCTACCTGATACTTTATGAGTTCTGAATGCTTCCCGATAATATTTTGCATGAATAAAAGCAGAAATTCTAATTTATTCCAGAGAAATTTAAAACGAAAATTGATAAAATAAAAAGCAATTTTCGAATGATGTTCAAACGAAGGTATTTATGAATATAACATAGGTAGATGCCGTCGTTATTATTTTTTTTGCTTTGGCATATTTTTTTCGCTTTATTTACAGCAAAAGATGCATAAGACACATATATTGTATTTAAATGCAGCATTTTTTATTTGTTAATCAAAAAATGTCAATAAACAACAGTGAAAATGTTTTAAATGATTCCAGAGAATTCCGCCTTGCAACGAAACCAAGTGCTTACAACGACACAACTAAAACAGATTACACCAATTTATTTTTTTGAAGAATACCAGTGCAAAAATATCCTTAAAAATTGTAATAAAACAAATTAAATATCAAAAGTTAACAGATATAATACATATTTGATTAGTTTTTTTCTATAAAACCCTGCAACTGTAATAAACTACTTTTTTGTATACATGACATAATTTAGCAAAACAGGGTGTTTATATATGTTAACTATGCCCAGATCTATCAATTCCTTTACTTGCTTTTTTTATTGCTACAAAAACAATAACAAAAACATTTATTTATTGGAACAAAAAATATACGTGAGTTTCACAAATCATACATCAAACTTGTAGGAATCACATTGGAAGAATGCAGCTTTTTTTCATAAGGCATTTTCAATGTTTTAGAATTTTGATCAGCCTGCGAAAAGATGATTTATTTACACAAATTTTCATTTATTTTATGTGGCCGCTAAATAGGGGAGAAATTTTTGATTAATTAGTTTTAAAATGTTTTACGTAGCAATGGTTTTAATAACGCACATTCTTTGCGTAAAACGCCGAGTTTTCCCGAAGTTGTTACTCGAGATATTTTATCTTACCACACTTGCAAAAATGTTTGTTGATTACAGAGGCCTCTGAAGAAAATAATTACGCATTCGTTGCTCATGAAACTTAAATTAACTCGGAACTATTTCATTGCGATGGGAAATAATTCAGAAAGAGGAATACCGGAGCACAAAAACGAATTACAAGACATCTCTATCCAGAAGCCTTCTACCAATAATATAGATGAAAGAAAAACAGGATGTTGCTCCGTGAAAATTATCTCTCCTTTTTTTTACAACTTTTTTTTATGTCAATATATAACCACACAACGAGATTTTTATCTACCAGTTTCGAAACATGCACTAATAAAAATACTTTGTGAATTCTTTGTGTCCTCGCCTCGATTGATTAACATTTTCTATAAATACAATTATCCTGATGAAAAGACGAGTACGTCTCAAAACCGGTAGACAAAAATCTCGGTGAGTGGTTATATACTAACATTACTTACATTTAAAAAAAAAAGAGATAATTTTATTTATTGAAATAATTCATTATTGGCCATTTGCAAAAAACAACAAACTGTCCATTCAAGGGCTATTTCAAATGGTCCAAGAATAGAGAAAAGCATCTCCAAGCATAGAGAAAAATGTTTTTTCCCAAAAAAAATCCCAAACTGAAAAATTTTCTTCAGCTCCTAAATTTCGACGAAAATTAAAACTAGATAGTTTTTTTACCCTTCAAATGAATTAAATTTTTAATCTAACCTGTCTATGATATTAGAATATTTTAAGGAGGTACACATACAGATCGGTGATGAATTTAATAAATGAACTCTAGTAAACCTCAATGCCTTTAAATTAATATTGTCAGTAACGTCTTTGTACTCGGTGATCCATGACTCATAAGTAAAAATGGAATTGCTCTACATTGGTTGAAGTATAGTCGTCAGTTGATTCCTAAAAAAATCAGAACCTTGGCAAACAAAAAGGGTCAAGCTATTTGATGCTCACCCCTGCAAATGTTTAAATGTTATGAGTTCTTTCTAAGAAAGGATAGGAAATATTCGCCCTTCTGGCATCCATGGGGATGAATTCACAAATACATAACGGACCACCCGGTTTAATTTATAAATTTACGCTCTTGACTCGAAGACGAACATAAACGGAGAACAAGGGGAAACTTTTGATTTTGAAAGTCCCATTTGTCGTAGGAGCGCGAGTTTTCCTCAAAGAATGCGGTGGAGATGCAGAATTCTTTGAGAATTTACAACGGATTGAAAAAACTCCTCTGGATAATGCCCTCTCCCACGTGATGTAAAGGGAATCGCATCGAATCAACGCAGTATTGGCTCGATCAAGATTACATCAAGACAGATTTATGGGTATACGAGTGAAATATGCTTGACGAGATAAAGATGATCAGAGAAGGCCCTCAAATATCAAATCCGGTATTTAATAAATTATAGATCTCTCAACTTATTTATCGAAATCTCAATTAATTAAGCAATTAAGCAATACCGACAGCCAAGATAACACATACATATATACATCTAAATTATAAGTAAGAGACGAAAGACATCAAACAACAGCTTTCAAAAATTGATACAATATGGATGTACAATGATGAACAGATTGGTGAACTTTACACAAACCTGTTAAATGAACACTTCAGTAAATCAAATGCTAGGTCGTAAGCCCTGGCAATCCATACATCAATCTACTTTTGTACGAAATCCACATAAGCTTCGTTTCGAGTTGAGACACCTATAATATATATTGATGTATCATCTGCAGGATGAGTGTTGAATCTGAGTGATGAATTAATCATAATAATTAAAATAACACTCTCTTTATCATTCATCATTCACTTTGTGTAATACCACTTTTATTGTTATTATATTACCATACCACAATGTTAACAACGCTTTTAATATACAAAATAATTCAAATAGTTCAATTCAGTGTGTGAATGCAATCGAATTATGAAAAAACCAACCAATTACGTTGTTTATTTCATTAATTCGACCTCTTCGACATCTTTGTGGTAAAATAAAATAAATATTACAAGTTTTTATCTGAATTCTTTAATGTAGTTTCACCATAAACTGTTGATAGATTATCTAAATCTATTAATATGAAATTTATATCCTAGTATGAAATATAAATCTGACATGGAATTGAAGAGAGGTTATTAATGATTTTGGAACCAAGTTCGTAAACTGCAAAATAATAAATGAAACACCAATACATAATTGGTTAGGGTAGCGTGACGTAACGGGACGTGGGTGTATGTGTGCGTGCGTGGGTATTGCGCGTGTGCGCCTTCAAGGAGGAGTCCTTCTCCTACCTTCCTAGAATTCTAATTACTTTTATTTTATCTTCGGAAAATTTATTCGCGGGAATGAAGAAAAGAGGTGCGTCGGCAAAAGGGACGTGCCACCCCCTCCAACCCTCCCCCACATAGCCCCGCACCACACCCCCGCAGGAGAAGGGGTGACTAATTACCGTTTGGACTTAATTTCTGTTTTGACGATGGCGTTTCGAATAAAAATATTTATTCTCACCGTTAGCAACGTGGAACGTCTCTGTAACGCGAATTCGGAATAATATCTTTATATTTTTCGACAAAATAATCGTATAAAGGCAACAAAATACAAAAACACTCGCTTCCAATATTGAATTGAAATTTAAAGTACTTTCCCATATTTGTAAATATCCTCACCAAAATATTACATTCTTATATTGCACAAAAATCCTTTAAATGTTTATCTGTTTTGTTTACTGTATTCTATTTAAAATCTTAATTCATCAAAGTTGCGACAAAACGTAACCAATCCTGTGTTAAACCAATGTGAAATTGTTAAATCGCACCAAAACGTAACAATTTTACAAGCTAGAATTCCTGATTCCTCAAAATCATTTATAATGGATATGTAGCGTTTTGGTGAGGACTAAACGTAGAAGGTAATCTTCCCGTTTTATGGCCTTGTATTAGTAGTTAGTAGCAATCCGTTAGTATATTCTCTAAGAATACCATAGTTCAACACAACGCGGTGGTTCACTTTGCGAATTGGGTACTAATCAAACACTTCATCTAAATTGTATTTTATTGTTAAAAACATATACAAATAAAATTTGTGACAATTGTTTCGCCTTGTTACGGCTTTTTCAAATTAATAGTTGGTTAAAAACATATTCAAAAGTCAAACAGAAAGTATGGTCACGACCCTCATCAATAAGGACAGCGACACAAAAGAAGAAGAAGATTTAAAAGAAGAAGTGATTTTTTTAAGCTTCCCTTTTCTTTCTACTAGTTCCTATCCTCACCCAAGTGGTGCATAGGGCATTGCATCGAATCGACACGATGTCAACTCAATAGCGATTATATGAAGGTAGAGTGAGCAGTCCTGCGCTCCAGATTCGTGCATATAGAAAAGGATTTTTTTTTGTTGACAGTTTTTAGAGGACGAAAGGATTTTAGTGCGAAGGACATTACTGCTATAAGGGTTATTTTGAGTTTATGATTAATATTTAACAACTCAAATACTAACTAATTGATGAATTAATAAAATAAGTAAATCTTATTTTAATTTGTCTTTTATGAAGATCTTATCCATTTGTGAAATACCGCATTTTAATGTCGTATATTTATGATTCAAAATAACTAACAAGTCTTTAGTGCCCACGACACGATCCATTAAATTGACAATATTTCCATAAATATTTTCATTCATGCACCAAATTTATCGCCAAAGAGGTTGGCCATCGAAACGAATAACCTTTGAAATTTCTATGAGAAAATCATTTGTTTTTATGAAAGCAACAATTCTCGGTTATTTTATCTATGGAGCAAAGCACCTGTCAAATCGTGTCTTTTTGTCAAAAAAATTACCGTACCTAATGGTGCATAGGGCACTGAATTATATAAACGCAGTGTTATCTTGATCATTGACAATGAAGTAATGGTGGTCAATCCTCTGCTTCATGTACCAGTCAACAGGGTAAAATTAAATAAAAATGAGAACGAAAAAAACACTTACATTCATTTGACCCCTCCTGTAAATCGAGCCCTGTACGGTAGCCGAGCGTGCTGACAATTACACTAAAGAGGCGGTAAATATATATACAGTGAAACCTCTATCTATCTCTATGTGTCGTTTATTTCTTCTACCCCGGACTCATTTCATACAAAAATAGATCGGATTGATCGTTTCACTATCACCATTTTATCGCATTCATCGTTTGAATTACGCTTCAAATTTGATATTTTTGACTGTAAAATTTTAAAATAGTAGTCTATTGTCGTTGTTTTTCTTAAATAAACCATTTTGAATACTTACCAATTGGTTTTATTGTCAATTTACATGATACCCATTTCTGTTTTTTTTGTATTTTTTTTCTAAAATCAACTATTTTTGTGCAAATTTGCAAAAAAGTACACTCGAGTTACTGGTATGTCATACAAATTTGTTTCACTATATATATATATATATATATATATATATATATATATATATATATATATATATATATATATATATATATATATATATATATATATATATATATATATATATATATATATATATATATATATATATATATATATATATATATATATATATATATATATATATATATATATATATATATATATATATATATATATATATATATATATATATATATATATATATATATATATATATATATATATATATATATATATATATATATATATATATATATATATATATATATATATATATATATATATATATATTTATTCTTTGCCAAATGATTCCATTTTATACTGTCAATCACGAGATCTTATTGATCGCGACAATCTTTTAATGATGGTGTCTCGGCTCCGGTACAGTCTTTGCGGGAGAAATAATACGTTTTTGTGCAATACGTGATTTCCTGTCTTCCATCGTGAAACTAATCTGCCCCAAATAGAGAGACTGTAAAACTATGGTTACGGAGGGAAGACAAAAAGGAAATAAATCGTAATTCGCCCTTTTTTGCCGAGATGAAGGAACGGCGTCTTCCGTTTTTAATGCGGCCGCTAGTGCGTGCTTTATTTCTTATTGTGTTGTTTGATGAATTCGGCAGGTAAAAATGAACGTGGTCACATTTTATTATCGGCCGTAAAGTAAAAACGTCACGAAGAGAGGGACGAAAACAGAGTGGGACATGATAATTGAAACGCCAGAACTTGGCTCCATCGTAAAAATAAAGTTTAACTCACAGTTCTGGCGGCTTAGCAGCAGGGGTGAATTGGTACATATTTTTTCTTTATAAATAATACATCATTTAAAGTGTCTTAACTTGTAAAATAAAACATGAATTAAATGAAATATCATCGTTATTATATGAAATAATGTAAATATCTGAGCATCCCAGCCCTTTTTTTCATTTCGCTGAGTTAAATGATCATTTTAAACATTTGTGTAACGCTCAATATTCAGACCATTATGAAACATCCATATTGTAAGGAATAACCCGCAAAGCATCTACATTTAGAGGCTTGTATGCATGTAGGAAAGTAAGGATAAGGAAGGCAAATGTGAAAAATACATCACAAAGACGCAGACCAATTTGAAAATGAGTATTTCTCAAATTTATTCTGCACTTGGCGGGAATCGAACTTGCGACGCCAGTTTCGCAGTCGAGCGTCTACCCAACTTCACCACGGCGCCTGTCTTAATTCTTGAAACCTGTATGTATGCAATAGTCTTAGATTCTTCCGTATACTGATTTTTCCTATTTTTTTCCTTTTTCTAAGGTTTTCGAAACATTCGTGAAGTATATATCGATGATTGTGGAGCCATCAATTAGGAAATTAGTAATAAAAGAAAAGAAAGCCTGATATAACATTTCAATTACTTTGATACACTTATTTAATCAGTTGATTTTAAACGATATACTATTATTTATTAAATATCAATTTTGTTATTCCTGAAAAAATTGTCAACATGAAAATGATTGGCTAGAAGCATGACAATATGTCAATAAATGTTGAATTAAATTTTCAAAACATTAAATGCGGTTAAAAATATCACCCAAATGAATTCAAGACGCATTTAAATTTCTTTAAGGACTTTGAAAAACAACATGTATTTTTTTTTTAATTGTTTTTCCCGTAGTATTTTAATGGACTTTATTTATGTTCTAACTTCCTCATACACGTATATAGATTATTTATTAATATGTATTCTTTCGTAGTATAGTGGTAAGCACATTTGACCATAATGTCGGAGGTCTGAAAGTCGAAATAATTTTTCACTCCAATATTTGTTTAATAACTCATCGGACTGTTACTTTAAGCGCAGAACTGCTCACTACCTCTTATATAATTAGAAATAACAACTGTACGACTTCAATATTATGTAGTGCCCTATGCACCATTGTGTCTTAATCATGTTTATTTTAGTATAATTGTTGATGGAAAAATAACGTTTCGATGGTTGAAAATTAAAATTATGTACAAAGTAAGCGAATTTTAACTTGCATATTATTTTTTGACATCTCATCAAAGATGAAGAAGAATATGGAAGTCTGGGCATTTACGGGGCTAACGACCGTCATAGGCTGGTTTAAGTGATCACTTTACACACGTGTCACATTCACCAATTCTACCCATTATTGACAACCACACTACTCAAATTCTTGGAAGCAATATTTATATTTGAAAATGTTATAATTATAGCTTTAGTAGGCAAATAATTTTACAATTGACATCTTCACATTTTTACGATATTCTTGATACTTCGCAAGATAATAATTGACTTGCATTATTGCATTTGCAATTTTGCGAAATTATTCTGCAATGAACCGTTTTATTTTATTGTAAGTTTACAGCAGTTATAAAGTTACTCGGAAAATACATGCAAAAGAAAGAAACTAATTTCGCAACTTCACATTTTTATCTTAACTCTTACTTCTGAGGTGTTACATTTCTTAGAGACGCCATTAAATTTAATGCATTTCGTAATATCTCAAATTATTGAATTAAATAACGTTTTTTTTTTTTAACTGTACCTAGACACTGGTTGCTGTGACTCAGTCAGGTTAAACGGAAAATATAATAAATAAAAATTACACATTAATAACCGATAATAAGCTTAATTTTACGATGCCTGTAAAGCAATGAAAATGAAAAAGTTTTGAAATACCAATGCGATCGAAAACATTGAAAATTATAAATGAGTGCAGATTTACAAGAAGCAAGCTATCTGCAATAAACATTGTTTAGTATTACGCGTGGTGTTGTTACGTTCAATAGATGGCACTGCCATCGCGGTAAAAATGCTGTTTACGAAACATAATTTTATCTGTCCCAGATTAATAAAAAAACACTTGTCACACGAAATGGTGCTTTATGTCAAAATTTTAAAGCAACCGATGAACTTTATTTTTTCATTAATTGATTCGCCAGTCACTTTGTAGTATAATCTATGCATTTTAAATTTAAGTTTTACCTAGTAAATGGTGATATTTACTAAGTAAAACTTGATTATTTTTTTTACGTTACATTTATATTAAAAGAAGATCAAAAAGTAGTAAAAATCTTCGGTGAATTGCTAACATTTATTTTCGCCATATTCAGCTCGCTACAATACGCACCCTTCACATATTCAATTAAAGGGTAATTTATTAAGTTGGTAACTATTGTGTCACAGTGTTGCCATTTGCAGGGCTATTAAGTCTCACCACAGGTAAAGGACACGTGGGTGGGTGTGGTTTAACATTTAAATACTCTAATTTCGGACACATTCTGTTCTGAATTCATTTTATCATTCGACTTGTAATTTGATGGAATTCTAACCTACTATTGACATATTTCTGTGAACAAACTAACTAACTTGACATCACCCTCTTCACCGCAGGGGTAGGCAGAGAGAATGGAACGGATACCAATCAATCTTTATTGATAAACTTGTTAATTAATTTTATATCAAAATCTTCAGTATTTTTAATTAGACATTTAAATACAAATAAAAAATCTTGAAAAATGAACATAAAAATATTTTTAAAAATCTATAAAAAATTATTCAACAGTTAGTTAATTGATTATTTAAATTTTATTGATATGGGTGTGTGTGTATACTTTTTGTTTGTTGTTGAATATTTACAGTGAAATATTTCAATATAGTCGTATAATATTTAAATATGGTCATATAATATATGAGTGAAATGATGTAAATAAATTGCTTTATTTAATTTTTTGATAAAATTTACTATTTATGTATGATTTTTAAAAGATAGCAAAATGTAAATTTCAAAACGTATTTTATTCCATTATCAATCAGTAGCTCATAAAAAGTAGGAATTAGAAGAATTATAAAAAAAAAATGGAAATATAAATAGCTTATGTGTAGTAAATTATAATTAGATAATATCTTTATATGACAAAAAAAAGTATAATTATAATCATATAGGTAGTTAAAGTAAATTTAAAAAAATATAGTTAAGTATAGTTACCGTAAAATATATTTTAGTATAGTTAAGTAAACTTCGCCTCCGTAGTGTAATGGTCAGCATGCTCGGCTACCGTTCTGGAGGTCCCGGGTTCGATTCTCAAGGGGGTTTAATAAATGTAAGTGATTTTTTCACTCTAATATTTATTCAATATTACACTGGACTGGTACCTGAAGTGGAGGGTTGATCACCTTTCCTTCATGTGTAATCGATCGACATAACACTGCGTTTATATGAAGCGGTGCCCTATGCACCATTGGGGTGGGGTAAGGGTTTTATTATTTTATTTAGTAAACTATTGTTAAGTATAGTTACACTTAAAATATAGTTAAAATAAAGTTACTGTGCATTAAAGAATTATTTTAAATAAGTCATTAATTTAAACTTATATGACATAACAAGGACTTAACCACTTCTGAAAATTAGTTACTGAAAATCCTTAGCTTAATAACGTAATTATTTAGCAATTCAAATGAAAATTTGTATATTTTTGTGTAGATAAGGATTTTTTTACTTGAATTAAAATTTATTACGATTCCTTCATGTGTAATCGATCAAGGTAACGATGCTTTTATATGATGCAGTACCCTATGCACCATTAGGTTTGAAACATAAGGGTTTGAAGAATGAAGAAAAAAGCAATTACTAAACTGGATATCAATATTCTTTTCAGTTTTGATGTATCAAACAAAAAATAACGTAAAAGTTTATATTTTAATTTATTATTCAATAAACCCAAAATATGTTGATACATATGTATATAATATATAAACATGCTAAGGGGCATCGGAGAAACGTGAAACGAAGTGCATATGTGTGTTTCCGTGAGGGCGTCGTACATAACGTAACTGTTGTGTGTATGTGTTCACATACAGAACGTAGATTTCCTTCGTGTGTGAAAATTATGGCTTGGCTTTCGGTGTTGTGTTCTTACCCCTTCCGTGTACATGGGGGGCGTGGCTTCACGCTGAACAGAGAAAAGTCACGCCGAAGGCTATGTGCGGGACCGAGACAAACGCATCCGAAACATGACTGATTGGAAGCGAGACAGCCGGCGTTTTTCCTCGGGGAGCGAGCGAGATGGCCTGAAGGCTTACGCGCGAGAGGCGAGACGCGGCGGCGAGTGCGAGTGCGAGAGGGACGGCAGACGTGAAATGTGGAGCCCGGACACGTGTGTGAGTGGAAGAGCGGTAGTTCACATATCGGCCGGAGGCAACGCGGGAGCTGAGAAACTAAAACTTTCACCTGGTAAAGAGGTAACACATTTTGTGGAAATGGTTCAACATTCGTTCAACAACACAACAATCAAAATTTACCTAAAAATAATACTTTTTTTACTTAGCATATTTCATATTCTTTTTGGTGCATGGAATACTACAATGCATTATAAAGTACAGAATTCAAGCTAATAATTTTCGTGTTACAATGAATTTAGGACAACAATAATAACAAAATGTTAAAAGTTCTTGTATACCATATTTTTTTTAATTCTGGGACCAGGCACTTAACTTGGTTTAATTTTTTTTTTCATTATTTAAAAATTAGTTTTAGTAATTCTAGGATAGACCTGGCCGTATTTATCTATGACAGCAAATTGTATACACAATATTATAAGTAATTGTTTTTTTTTTCACGGATTCCGTTGTTAAATAAGTATTCAAAGAAGTACTACAGTAGACTTCTTAATAATTTATAAATTTTCGTCCAAAAATCCAACTATTCAACTATATTTTTGTAATAAGAGTAAGCTACAAAGCTCAAGAATGATTATTTATAAACTAAAATTCGTACTTAATATTTATATGTAGTAAGTCTTATCATCGTGAATACGATTTGAGAAAACTTTCAGTATTTGTAAAAACATAAAATATTTTTATCAAAATAATAATTGTAAAAAAATATTGAAACATACATAATTGAATTCACTTTAACAAAATAAACAATGTTTTTAATGTACATAAGTTTTACGTAGTAAATACCACTATGTAAATACTAGAATGGATAGATTTTTCCACGAAGTGACTACCGAGTATTTTAATGAAAAATTTTAAAAGGGTTTATTTAATTGAAAATTCTTCCAATCTTGTATGAGAAAACATTGAAAAAACAGGAGGATGGGTATTTAAAGAATATCTTCATTTGAAGAATATGTTTTTTTTTACAAATAATCTCTTATATTATCAGTTCATCATTGTATTTTTGCTGAATAGCAAAACACACACTACTAGTTTAACAATGCCACTCTAAAACATATTTCAGGAAATTAACACTAGCTACAGAAAAATCATCTTACAAGTATATCCGGTCAACAATAAACATTGTTTATTTTTGCCTTTTAAATTTTCTTCATTGATAAAAACCCTTTTTCTGTTTTGTCTATGCCCAAAAGTTTGGGAACCACTCCAAAAGAGTTAACGACTAATCAGTCACGTGGTCAGATGTTTCATCTCGCTCCGTCGGCTGGTGGGCGACCAATCAGCGCCCGCGGCCGTTGATTGTTTTCCCGCCACTTCGGCTGTCACCGTCCCACCGCGGTCCGTCAAACGTCAATCTGTCAAACTACCATCCAGCGCATTTATCAACGGCCACGCTTTTATGAACACACAATTTGTAGGTACAGGCCCAATCGTGTCACGCCATAATACCGATTTGATACAATACATTACTTTTGATCATATAAATATACACATAAATGTTCTCTCCCATTTCGTCGTCACACAATTGAAATCTAATAACAGCAACTTCGACAAAAGATGCTTCTTTTTTGTTCTTATTAACCTACCGTATTTACATGACTCCCCAGTATGCAGATTTTGTATGGAGGATAACGAAACACCAATCCACATTCTCTTTAATTGTGACGCACTCGCTCGCAAACGAAGTCACATCCTAGGAGGACCACTACTGGACTCCGAGAAGGTGAAGCTCCTACTACCAAGACTGATCGTGAGTTACATGACACATGTAGGTCTTAAGAGTGAGCTGTGATACAGAGGGAGGATGACATAAAGGATGCCTCAAAAAAACTAGCGTATGCATGGGGATATATTGTTTTTTTTTTTCAATTAAGACTTGTATAACACCACTTATTGAGTTTTATTTCATTTCATTATACAGTATACGACTAGTTTTCAGAACTATAGATGTTTTCATCGACAAGTGAAAAATAAAACTATTAAACATGTCGCTCACTCCTTTCAACAACGTCATATATCAAAAAACTTGATTTTTCAGGAGATCGTTTTTAACGTTCAAAAATATCATCAAATGGATTAAAAATAAATATCAAGCCACTTATGAACATTTTGCAGTGCAACAGATCTTTTTAGGTAAAACCCGAATGTTTTTTCTCCTTTTGAAAAATAGTTAGTATAAGTATTTAAAAAAATAATTAAACAATACCTTCTCTTCAAAATACAAAAACAACACTTTCTACCCTGTAGCGGGTAAATATTAAGTTAAAAATATGCCGCTTTTGTTGGGATATAGTAAATTTTCTGGGCATTCCGAAAACATGCACAACTCAAAATTGACGATTTTTGATATATGACGTTGTTGAAAGGAGTGAGCGATGCGTTTATTTTTTTTAAATAAACATGTCATTCTTCGAAGTTTATGCCGAATCAGTACCTAAATGAGAAATATTGTCATTTTTAAAGGTGTCTCAACTTGATATGAAACATGTACAATTCTTGCCTTTTTTTATGAAAGAAGATGGAAGTTTGAGCATGCCAAGGCTTACGACCTAGCATTTGGCTGGCTTAAGCGATAACTTTATACACTTGTGTAACGTTCACCATTATGACCATTATTGAATATCCATATTTCATTAATTCTTTAAACTTGTGTTTATTTTAATGATGTTTCAAGAATTAATGCATAATGGACGTCTAACAATGGGCAGTATTCATAAAAAGGGGAAGAATGATAAATGTTTCATAAATGTCTCATCCGTAGGGTAAATAATCCTATGTCCGATATGTTTAATAATGAACAATATAATATTGGAATATTGTCATATTCAAAAATAATATTTTACCGCATTATTTTGTTGACATCTCATCAAAGATGAAGAAGTCTGGGCATTTACGGGGCTGACGACCGTCATAGGCTGGTTTAAGTGATCACTTTACACACGTGTAACATTCACTAATTCTACCCATAATTGACAACCCCAATACTCAAGTTCCATATATATTCTTCTTCATCTTTGATGTGATGTCAAAAAAAAATATGAAAAATAACTCCCATAATTGGAGATAATCCAGATTTGTGAACAAGTGTTTGGACACACTCATAATTTTGTAATATTATATCAATATGATCAATATGAAAAAAAAAGATCATTATACTTATTTTTCACTATATTTTTACATGATCATATCCTCATACTAGTTATATTCATTTAACATCACAAGTCTCATTTTTTATGATGATCCATCCAGGAAACGAACCCATAAACTGATTAAAGATTGCCAACCATTACACTTTGCGGGCACACACTACCAGGGGATCATCAAAACAACATTATATTGCTCGTGATTTTTATCAGTCCGTACATCGAGTCTATTATTTATGACGTAGAACACTACAGTAAAACATTATGAGTTAGTATCTAGTTAGCGAACTTCATAATAAATTTCTTAAACCAGCTATTCCACGTTTAGTAGTTTTATTAAAACAGAACATCGTATTATTATTATGGTCGTACCTTCAACGCAGATAACACAGCTCGGGCTACTCGCCCGAGCAAGCCCTGGGCTGGACAACCACATTATTCTCTTTTGACGCTGCCTACTAGTATGTAGGTGGAAAATAATCATTTTCAAGACATGTGATATTTTCTGACATTTCACAGTAGCACACCTTTTTATATTTATTACTCCCTAGTACCTGGTCACGCGATTCCATGGCTCAGTCTGGTTAAATTGAAAAGATAAAAAAATAAACGCCACGCATGTTTAATATATGTATACATTTTGAGTGTTTCCAAATACTTGTTCACAAAATCTGGATTATCTCCAATTACAGGAGTTATTTTTATATTATGTTTTGAAATCTCATGAAGAAGAATATGGAAGTCTGGGAATTCGTCAGCCCCGTAAATGCCCAGACTTCCATATTCTTCTTCATCTTTGATGAGATGTCAAAAAATAATATTAATTTTAAATCAAACACAGATTTTTTGAGTCGAATGTGTGATTCGTTTGATAATGACCTAACAAGGCAAAACAATTTTCATAATATACATTTTTTATGTTTTTGTAAATATAGCTTAGTAGACTCAAAAAATTAAGCCATTAAAGATATTTAGTAGTGCACGTAGTTACGTTCAACAGATAGCGCTGTCATTGCTGTCATCACTTTACACACGTGCAACATTCACCATTCTATCTATGATTGACAACCACATTACTCAAATTTTCGGAACTCCCACATATATGAGCAATCTCATCACACATTACATATGAGTTCACAACAGCCATCTATTTTGGATTGAGAAAGCTTTTATTTAGCGGAGACCCTTTTAAAAATCTGATAATGACATGTTTTATTACCAATAGGTATGTATGAAAAGATACATAAATGTGGATGCGAAGATTGTTTGCAAAGACAGATTATTGCAACGTTCTATTCTCTCTGCTTACCCCTGCGGAAAGTGGCGTAATGGTTAGTTGGTTGGTTTTTTTAATTGTATTATAAATGGGTATTTAAGTTTTTTAATTACCTATTTGTAATACATATCAAATAAATATGTAAGAGTATGAATATGTAGGTAACATTTGTGAGAATTTTGCTCATTTATTTCCAGTACATTCGAACTCTGAATATTCCCTTTATTTTAGCTAGGTGCATAGTTTATTGATACAATTTCTTATACTGAAAGGAATCCACAATATATTGGCAGTAATGGGTCCATAGGTCTACCAGTCCACAGCCTCCTATATCAGGTTTGCTCTAAGACACACACGCAACAAATTACAGTAATTATAATAAATAGTATTCACGACGGGCAGTCTGATCTCGGGCCGATATGCCTCCGAGATGGTTGCCGAGAGATAACTCGGCAGATCTCATATGTCCTGACTCCCGCCTCTAGATCAACCAGTAGTTATAGTGCACACAGTGAAGAGTGAAGTCTGACCATACATCTGAAAGCAATATTTCAACTACGTACTCGTATATATTTCAAAATCATAACAGAACTGAAAAATGAGTTGCAAATTAATATTGCCAGATTTGTTAATTATCTTCTACTTTTAACCCTTAAGCGCACTCAATGGTGCATAGGGCACTGCATCGTATCGACACAGTGTTATTTTTTTTATTTAAACTTCATGAACAGAAAATAATAAGTACATTGAAGAAAATATTTTTTGAAAGGAATGTCTTATTGTTTTAATGAACGTCAAGACATTCTCAATAAATGAATATTTATTTGTATTATTGACCTCTGTATTTTATCACACCACTTTTTGTATTTTTGAATAAGGTTAGGTAAGGTAAGATTTAGATTTCTGACCTTCAATATGTTATTTGGATTAATATACAGTATCTGTAGGTGACACAGTATCTGTACGCCTTAAAAATCCTAAGATAAAATATCGTTTATTAAATATGTAAATATGTATATATTTATGTATTTATATATATATATTTATAAATATATATATATATATATATATATATATATATATATATATATATATATATATATATATATATATATATATTAATATATATATATATATATATATATATATATATATATATATATATATATATATATATAAATATATATATATATAAATATATATATATATACATATATATATATATATATATATATATATATATATATATATATATATATATATATATATATATATATATATATATATATATATATATATATATATATATATATATATATATATATATATATATATATATATATATATATATTTATATATATATATGTAAATAACACTTTTCCGAAGTAGGGTAACTTTTAAAACATATTTGGTGTGGATATAAAGAAAAGAAAGAAAATTAACGTCATTTTCACAATATAAGAAAAAATACATTTTTAATACTAAAAACATGATTTAGGTTTCTCTGAAACAACTATACAAGCTACACGTATGACATTATGAACCATTTCCAACGTGAACGTCTTATAAATTCCAAGCAAAGTATCGTCATGTAAGAATAAACTGCAATAACTAAAGCCTAAGCTCAATATGTGACTGCTACAAATTGTAACATGTCATTTTGACGACGTTCTATATGGTAATAATTTATTACGTACTTTATGGACTGACAAAAAAATTAAAAAGTTTAAAATACGGAAAACTATTATTATACCCAATAAATGGTGCAGCGCCTACAGAACACATAAAAACACAATTTTCAAAGTATTAATTTAAGGTTATTAAAAATATTACAGTGTAAATATTCTTTATATTGACTCTACTGAAAATGTAACACTCTTATGTGCAAGCCCAACATATTTCATACAACTCTACTAATATTTATAACAGCTAAGATCAAATGGTCGTTCTTCAACAAACTTTATATTTCATTTCATGACTATTACATTTTTTACCAATAAAAATTGCTTTGTACGTATCTCTCTTCAAATTGGGATAAATAAAAAAGATACGTTAGTATACCAATTTTTTGTTTTTTTTTGTTTATTCTTACACGAAAAGGAATCAAACTTATTTGATGCATTTCAAAAAACACACTAGTTTTAAGTATGTACAATAATATTCTTTAGCAATAAAAATGTTCATTTGTTCGAAATCTAAAAAGTCCCAAAGCTATTCACCGATTGCTTAAAAATTAGAATTGCATTCAAATACGCACGTGCTTTTATTTACCAGTGATCGGTAAAATCATTATTTTTACCGCAATGACAACGAAAAATCGTTGAACGTAACAGTAATAGATACTAATCTTTGCTCATGACGGACAGCGTGCTTCTTGACAGCTGCTAAAATATTGCGTTTTCGTAAAAATTGCGGATTGAAACATATTAAAAGTGTGCTCTTTTTTTCCATTCAACCAGACTGAGCCACAGCAACGCATGGCCGGACACTGTTAGATTATAATAATATTAAAAATAATTATCATTATTCTAAATGTTTTAATGAAATTGGTTTAGTTTACCTGAGTTTATCTGATATTAGCTTTTTTAGTGAAAATGAGAGCATTATAATTCAAATTGGACGCAATCTCGTGATATGCCAAATCATTAAAAAATGAATATTTATTCGATCGCAACATTTTGGATTTTCACCGTTAATCGTGTTTATCTACTAGAAAATATCGCTACAATAATCATTCAACAATAGCAATTGTTGGCTTAAAAAAACTGGATTAATCAATGATTCATATAATCAGCTGTTTTAACGCGCATGCGCTTGACGAAACGGTGGAACAATCACAATGATTCCCACGGGAGGAAATACTACCGTCGGATGTGATGCGGTTAACTGCACTTTTCCAGGGGTCACTAACCATCGGTCAAGGTGCTGCAATCACAAAGTCCATTAACGGGTATTTGTTTTTTTTTTATTTCGAAATAATATATAAATTTCACAACTCAGTTCATAAAAAAATGCTTTGCGAGAGAAGGTATGTCAGGAAGCCTACATGCTTCTGTATCAGATCTGGGAATGCGGTGGGACAGCTTTCAATATATCAAAAAGAGTCCTTTTGATAGGTTTTTTTGGCCCACTATTTTTTTCAGTCCTGGTTATTATTTTCGATTTAGTCCATAAAATGAAGTTGGAGATAATATAATCATTAACATTGTCAAGTATAATATAACTACTGCAGTAGTTTAAAAATGCCATAACAAGGCGAAACAATTGTCACCAATTTTATTTTTATGTGTTATTAAAAATAATATAAAATTTAGTACACTTTAAAAATCAGTTTTGATTTTTATATTTCGTATATTTTTTTCACACATTAAATTGTATTTTATTCAGGTGAAAATAAATATAAAAGAAACCTTTAACATATTTTCGACAATCACCTTATTATTTTTGGGGACGGATATAATATAAATCTATACCTCAAGATGACAAGGAGCATGTCAAAACAGGTAGGATAAAAATACCAAAATTGAAAGTAGTTCAAATTAAATGTTGTTATTAAATGTGCAACAAAACATCTGCAAAAAAAAACATTTAAGATAAAAAATCTACAATGCATCCCTTTCTTACCTTTAACTCATAATAGTTAAGGACATTCATTTTAAGCGTATGTTATGATGCATCTAATAATGTAATATTAAAAATCACCTATTTGTACCTTTGTTCAATACTCATATAACATACATTAAAAATTGTCCAATTGAACTCCATCGGAATATCTAATTTTATTCCTATCAACCTCATTCATTTCGAATATTTTGTTAGCTAAATTTTATATTATAAAAACTAAATAAGTATATTATATTACTACCACGCATCACTAGATTTACTCTATCGCCGTAAATTGTTAATGTCCGCTCTGAATGTTCTCGGAATGATTTTATGCCAAATAAAGAAATAAATATAAAACGGTTTTCAGATTGTGTTTGCATTGTGAGTGTCCATTTCTTATTTGGTAAGCGTGAAATTAGTAAAAACCGCTATTCCCCAATTATTATTTTGACCGTAACTGAAGTCTGGGAATGTGACAAATGAAATATCCAACATTATATGTGATATGTGAGTAAATAAAACAAATGTTTATTGACATGAATATTGACAATTAAGGCCAAGCATTCGTTAAGTGGCAACTTATTTTTTTCAAAATCCAGGTGACATTTTACGTAATTGTTTTAAATATTCTTAAAACAGCGTTTTCGCATTGAAAAAATAAGTTTTTCTTACAAATAATTATATGGTTTTGAAAATAAAAGAGTTTTTCAAAGGCAATAATTTAAACAAATTTTAATAAAACTATTTTTTCTAAATGTATTCTTAAAACAACAAAAAAATCCAATGTAAATTTTCGAAAATCTTACCCTCCCATATCCAACCTGCATATTATACAAATAATAATTTACATAAAATCCTCGATAACTCAAAATCAAAAATTGATTTATTACAAAAAAGTGGCGTTTATGAAATTTCGTGTGGAGATAGATTGTGATAAAAAATATATTGGCCAAACTGCGAAAAATTTAAAGATTAGAATTAAAGAACATCATAGCCGTCTTGTTAGTAATTATTTTTCGGAATTTGCAAATCACATAACAGATACTAATCACTCATTTCACTCTCATAAATTAAAATTATTACATCTTGTTCCATATAAAGGCCAAATTATGAATTATCTTGAAAATTTAGAAATCCAAAAAAAACTAAATTCTAATAATAATTTATTAAATAATATATTGTTTCAAAATTTTTCACCATTGCTTTCCATTTTTCCTTTGTTTTCAAACTCCGCCCCTTGACTAACCCCTTCCCCTAACTTTCCCCTCTCCTTATTTATAGAACAATTTTAAATTTTATATTTTAGTTATTATACAGACCTGAATGATGGAAGTTTAACTTCTGAAACATGTAGTCTATAATAAAATTCAAGTGGTAAAAAACAAATGTTTTCTTTAATCATTTAATCCAATGTACATTATTTTAAAAAATCTTGGAATATTTGCGACTTAATAAATGTTGGACCTTAATCTTTGCCTTTTTGTCGTAAATTTCTTCACTTGACGTCAAGTATACATATAGGCTAGTTTCAAGTATGAATAAGCTTTATTGAAAACGTGAGCGAAAAAGAACCTTATATAAGACTGTACAACAAAAAACCTTACAAATACTAAACTTGATAGGACATTGGTATACTATCACAAAGATAATATTATAGAATGATGAGAGGGAAACACAAAGAAGGCAAAAGAGAAAGAGAAAGACCAAACATAAATTTTTTAAACCACCTAAAAACAAGCGTGGGCGTCGCTCGGTGTCGAATCTTACAGAGAACTGTAAAACATATATTTAAAGGAGTATCAAAGAAAGTTGTCCATTCCAGACGAATTACTCGTAGCTGATAAACTTCACATGCTTCAATCATCTACAACTACCATGGGTAACGTAATCATACTAGATTGCATCCAGGGTACTAAATTAAAAAAGCGTGCCTTTGTTGTTGCGGGCCTGGCGGCATGGAACGATTACCCACCAGCAATTAGTAACTATAAAAATGAGATGACCTTTGGAATGTATATTTTTTAAATAAACTGTTAATTTTTAAAACCTGCAATAAGCAATGTTAATATAACGTGTGTTTCTGTAAAATGCAGCAGATGGCGCTGCCATTGGGGATACAAAAAAATCTCTTGTCATCCGTTTTATTAATATTTATTTTGATAAATAAAAAACACGCGTGTGTTCAATTACAATTTTTTTTTTAATTTTTGGGATTCGGTGAATAACATAAGAAGATTGAAGATTTTGAACAAACTTGCATGTACAGTTTCATTTATTTAGATAGTGTGAAAGATACCACTCAGAAAACTAATAAAATTTATTGCAATATTATCTCTTACATTTTTGCAATAATTTGATTAATTGTGATGCTAAGTATTAAAAGAGTATTATAAACGAACAATAGTAATAAGAAATTCAATTAAAATTAAATAAATTATAAACGATATGCCTTATTATTTATGCAGTTCATTAGTAAGTAACACAATACCTTGTTAACAATAAAGTGATACAACTACATAATGTTAAAATATCACGATTTTAATCTTGAACAAATATTTTTAATTAGAATAGACGATTTTAGGTCTTTAAAATCTTGCGACAGAATTCGCACTCTGGGAATATATGTGAAAACAATGGATTACTTAAATTTCACTTGCGTTTTTTATTTGCTAATAAAATGATGGCAATATTCCATTACTCATTTTGATCATTAAAAATTAATAATGAAAACTGATTTTATTGAAATATTTTGAGCTCAACATTCTCAAAATTACACTTTAGGCCTGCAGTATTGTTGAAATATGAAAACGAAAAAATTAAATTAGCATTTTTCAGTTGAATATTTTTCTCATTCTTTCATATATCTTGTTAAAACAAATGATGACCCAAACAAATAAAAAAATATTAAAAACAATTAATATAATGATCAAAATCAAATATTATTTATTATTAAAGGGTAGCTTTTCCATTATTTCTGCATAAAAATTATTTTCCAATACCATGCTCAATAATCTGTATAAGATAAAAAAGAAAGACGTTATGAGAACTTCAGCGGAAGACAATTTGTAATGTATTATACATAATTATTAACAACTTTTCAAGGGATTTCCTTACCATTTGTTTGTTGAACATATAAACATTGTTCTTTCGACTTAACAAAACGTTATGAAGTTTTAAAAATATAAATATAAAAAATTTCTTTTTTTTTCTAGATTATTCTAAAGACACTGATTTTTCGTATTCTGACTGATTTTTTAAATTGATCGATTTTAGTAGATCAACACATTTGCTTGATAATTTTAGTTCACTTGCCTGCGGATGAATCACCGTTATCATAACAGAGCAATGCTTCAACCACAATTCAAATAATCAACTCTAAATCACCTCACAAATACTGAAGGAAAAACTGAGTACCTTCAACATAGCTGGGGATATGAAAATGGGTTGAAATCTAAGTCCCCGTTAAATCTTATATATTTGAATGTATGAACGAGTACGAATTTAAATATAAAGCAACTCAAATCCTTAAATTAATAAGCGATATAATAATATACTTACTTATGAATAACTAACTAACTAACTAACTAACCATCACGCCGCTTCCCCGCAGGGGTAGGCAGAGAGAATAGAGCGCCACACCACTCTGTCCTTGCAAACATTCTTCGCCTCTTCCACGTACATGCATCTCCTCATACATACCCGCCGATCGTTACGACTCCTAACCTGACCACTTTCAAGTATTTGGCATACCTGATCGTGCCATGTTTTTCTCGGTCTTCCTTTGCTTCTTTTCCCACTAACATTCGCCTCATAATTTTGTTTTACCGTTCTTTCCTCACTCATTCGTTCTACATTTCCAAACCATCTCAACACACCTTTCTTAATTTTATCGATAATGCTTATCTCAGCTTTGCATTACTTTCTTATTTCACTATTCGCACATCTATCATACATCGTTTTGTCGCACATTCTTCTGAGAGATCGCATTTCGACTGCATTCAGTCTACTTTCATCCTTCGTTTGCCAAATCCATGTTTCACTTCCATACATTAGAGTTGGAACCAGGACTCCGTTGTGCACTGCCATAAATAAATTATTTTGTAAATAAGCAAAAATAACAAATGAAAAAATGAAAGTGTATAAATTTTTGTACAATATTAAAACAATAAAAATATTTTACTTTTATGGACTTAAAAAAGTTATTTTTTTCATAAATCCGGATAAATTCAATGAGTTATTTATTGTACTATAATTTCGTTGTCAGTTGATTTAATTCTATAATAATTATATGTTTCTGTTATATTGAATCTATTTTATTGCCTAACTTTCAATGCACCTGATTGACTTTTATCATTATTAAGTGTGCACATAAATATACTCGGAAGTAAATGGCAACACACGAGTATGTATCAAACGATCACTATTACAATAAGTTACAGATATAATAACCATTCTACCGTAAGTGATGTAATAATATAGTTAGTATGTTGAATTGCCTAACAATGGTATGTACTACCTCAACTTGCATTCTGTCGGTATTCAGACCAAACCAGCGCGCGTTTCCCTATAATTTTCAAATGTTATGATTCCTAATAAAGCTTGTTCTGGTAAACTGTTTATGATTAGACATCAATAAATTACCAATATTGTTCCCTCGTATCCTTATCAGATATGCTACTTTATTCACCATAGTTACTACAGTATAGGAATTGTGCAATGTAAATGCTAAATACGAGTACACGAAACTTATATCCGACCCATGGGCAGATTTTTTCCAAATACAATAGTTAACATAAATAGATACATAATTTTATACATTTTTAATGTTTTACAATGATCGCAAAAAATACCGTACCCTTATAACGAAAATAATCGCATATTTAACTCTCCAATTTTATAAAGTTATTTTTACTTAAATTTTATTCAAATGACATATATTTATTTTATGGGAATTGAACGGGGAAAAAACTGAAAAATTATAATGTGTAATTTTCTGCGTACCCCTTTTGAGCCCCGTGATCATAGATAAAAATCTTATTGTGATAAAAAAATACTTCAACTTAATACTGATTTTTGAAACTCTCATTTAATTTTTATCCACTAAATATACTCGTATTTGATTAAAAACAAAAATTAATAAAATATAAAACTTAAAAAAAAATTTAAGAGACAATATTTTATTTATAAAGCATATTTTTGATTAACTCCAATTGGAAAATAAATATTTTTTCAGTTAGGGCAGTAAATCAATAAATAATAACAATAATAAAACCCTTATCCGCACCCCAATGGTGCATAGGGCACTGCGTCATATAAACGCGGAGTTATCTTGATCGTTTACACATCAAGGAAAGGTGATCAGCCCTCCGCTTCAGGTACCAGTCCAGGGTAGTATTGAATAAATATTACAGTGAAAAATCACTTATATTTACTTGACCCCCCCCTGGGAATCGAACCCGGGACCTCCAGAACGGTAGCCGAGCGTGCTGACCATTACACTACGGAGGCGGACAAAAATTAAAGTAAATTAAAGTAAATTTAAAAAAATTAAGGTAAGTATATTAATACCTTGTTTATTTTGATTAACAATTATTAAATGATGCTGAATTTATAATACAAAGTATAACATAGAGTAAAGGGTCACGTAAGGTTTTAAAGGAGAAAATATAGGATCCATAACAGAAGCAATGATCGAATGCACAATTTAAACTTATTTTTAGTTATATACAAAGTTATTTTTACACGGTCAATTATTAAAAAATATAAAGTTTTGGAGGTTATTAATTTCAGAATCTGGCAACATATAAAATCATGAGAGAGATCGTATACACTGATTGAAACGAAGATGTTTTATTTTAGCAAGAGAAGGTGATATATCGCTCACTCCTTTCAAGAACGTCATAAATCAAAAATCGTCAATTTTCAGTTGTGCATGTTTTCGGAACTACCAGAAAATGTACTATATCCCAGCAAAAAATCTAAAAAATATTTACCCGCTACAGGGCAGAAAGTGTTGTTTTTGCATTTTGAAGAAAATATATTGTTTAATAATTTTTTTTAAATGCACTTCATATTTTTCAAATGGAGAAAAAAACTTCAGGTTTTACCTAAAAAGATCTATGGATAGTAAAAAGTTTAATAATAATTAATACATTTGATTATATTCTTAAACTTTAAAAACGATCTCCTGAAAAATCATGTTTTTTGATATATGACGTTGTTGAAAGGAGTGAGCGATATGTTTATATTTTTTAGAGAAAAAAAGTAAAGCATTATGGAAAGGGGGAAATCGTACTACATTCTACGATCTTTTCAATAATTTTAGAAAATTCAGTCAATATAATATGAATATCCGCTTTCGATTCACTATTTTTACAATGCAATTTTCTGAGTACCGTTATGCAGCAATCGTTATATTTTATTAAATGCATTTCATGACAAGATTGCAGTCGATAAACACAGATACATTATATTAAAATAAGTAGCTTCTTATCAACATTGATCGTCGCATAGATACAGTATAGTAATATATAATTTGGACCGAGTATATAGAGTATAGAGCCGGTATGATAATTTGGCACAGTGGTGTTATGCACTTTGCATTCGATGCAGAGATAAGATATTGCACACTGCAAGTCGATGCATACATATTATAACGATATAAGAATTATTATATGCAGAGTGTTGTGAAAATATTTTTATTTGTTTGTGTGATCGTATTTTTTTTCTTCTAAAAACGATTTTAAATTTATTCACAATATAGTATTGCAGGTCTTTTAATCCATGATTTTTTTGACCGCTTCCGCAGTTACGTGGTAAGAGCATTTGTGTACTGGGTTGGGAGACCCCAGTTTATTTTACCCCCTGGAAATAGTACACGAAAGGTTGATTGGATGTGGATGAGGAACAGAAAAAACATAACGAAAGTATTTTCCTTTTATTATATTATTACCTCATGCATCTAAGCAAAAAATAATCTGAAAAATAAAAAAAATTGCATCTGGTTTCAATAATTTTCCCAATTCTTTCAAGTCTTACTCACACTGCATGTAAAACTTTTACTTTTTTAATTTAAAAAAACAATCAAACATCAAAGTATATTCATTGGTAATTAGTTTTGCTATAATGACCGAAAAAAAAAACAAAATGAAGCATTTAGAAAAACTAACGCATATAATTATAAGTTTTAACCATTTTCTATTCTATTGAGATTTTCAAAAAGGTTAGAATTTACATAGAATTATCACATGTTTAATTCGCTTAATTCATTTAATTTTGAGTTTGTATTATAATATGTCACCCTGTATAAAGCTATGGTCGCCTGCCACCGCGTAACCATAGTTGCACAGCTGTGGTCTAATATTACATTTTACGTGATGTTATGCATTCGATAAATCAATATTATTTTTAAGTCTTGCTCCACCCCTGTAGTTTCAGGAGCATAACTGCATCCAATGGCCAGAAGTAAAATGCAAATAACGCCCTGTTAACGCAGATCGGCAAAATTTCAGATAATTTTGTTGTAGATAACAAACTGCGTTTACGGAATCTTTCATAAAATTATATTTTCTTGACCCACATGTTCTAAGCATATTATATTATGAAAATAAAAAATATATAAAAATTTAAAGCAAGTTTAAATTTAAGGTTTATACACATACATATTTAGAGAAAACGCATTGAGATTTTTATTGACATCTCAATTAAACAGACAAAGAGCATGTTGGTCTTCATTAGTTAAATTTGGAGAAATTATTATCAGTGATGGGATATGAATAAAAATCTTAGTATAACTGACTTTTGAAATTATTTATTTGAACAGTATTTGTGCTTTATAATTTGGACATAGTTGAAATATTGTAAAATTTACAATATTTATGAATAACAGTATCTGAATTGGTAATATGTATTATCCTATTGCATCAATAATCAAAAAAGGCAAAAAAAAACATACAGTGATGAGCACTTTTTTGGTGTGTTATTCTCCATTTTTTAAATATATTACAGAATTGGTTAAAACCGATAAAAAGGCAAATTTATAGAAATACCATTACAAGCATCATTTTGAAATTCTATGGGGATTGGTATTTGTTTATTTCATATTATTCTTCGTATTTAAATATATCAGAGAATTGGTGAAAATTATAAATCTTGGTAGATTTTTTAAAAAACTTTTACGTATACCTTGTCCATCGATTTTGAAGATATGAATAAACATTTATGTATTAATTGTTAAATCAAACACATATTTTATGAGTCTATTAAGTTGTATTGTATTGTTTAAAAAAAAGACATAAAAATGAATATTGTGTTAATTGTTTCTCCTAGTTATGGCATTTTCAAACGAATGTGAAGAATAAATAGACTGACGATCCTTAAAAAGATATACAATTCTAGGTACCTGCTTAAGTAGCAGTTTTAATATGTGCCAGTACCTTGAATTGTATAGCCATTTAAGGAACATCAGTCTATTTAATCTTCACATTCGTTTGAAAATGACAAAACTAGGCGAAACAATTGTCACAATATTAATTTTTATGTGTTTTTAACAATAAAATACAACTTAGGAGACTCATAAAATCTGCGTTTGATTTAACAATTAATATATAAATTGAAATGGAGTTTTAAAAATTAAACGCCAAATCAATAATAATAATAACACCCTTATCCGCACCCCAATGGTGCATAGGGCACTGCGTAATACAAACGCAGTGTTATCTTGATCGTTTTTACACATGAAGGAAAGGTGATCAGCCATCCGCTTCAGGTACCAGTCCAGGGTAGTATTGAATAAATAGTACAGTGAAAAATCACTTATATTTATTTTACCCCCCCTGGGAATCGAACCCGGGACCTCCAGAACGGTAGCCGAGCGTGCTGACCATTACACTACGGAGGCGAACTTGGCGAAACGCCAAATCAATAAATAAAAATATATCCCTAAGTTCCAAAAGGTTGCCAACGCTTGATATAGATAAAAAATTTACTCCAGCTTATTTCAATGTAGACATACAATACTTGGACAGCCATGATTACGATGCCCAATAATTGATACTACTTAATTGGAAAATGATATCAGATTTCGAAAAGTTTATTACGGTGGGATATTGCGAAACACAATTATTCCAAGTGTAATGTTTTTACGCGTGCACTTAATCACGATAGCGGAACAATTTGTACGGCGTACGTTGCAATAACGTAACCACACACACAAACTCCGCTCTAGGACAGCCACTCCACTAATCTAGTGGTCGCCGCGCCCTGCTAAAGGCTGCATACTGCATACTGCAAACTGCAAACTGCATACAGCATACTGTATGCTGAGAGCATTGCTGTACCAAACCACTCGTTAAACTCAAAGACTCAAATTATAGTGATAGGACATATAACAGCAATCAAACCGATGTCATGTTCCCTCTCTGCTACCGACCTTCAACTTCATTTATTAATTTATTTATTTGAAAACTAGCAGATTTATAAAAATATATAAAATCTTCTTCTTCAAACCCTTACCCACCCACCAATGGTACGTAGGGCACTGCATCACATAAACGCAATGTTATTTTAATCATTAACACATAAATGAAGGGTGATCAGCCCTCCGCTTCAGGTACACGAGTCCAGGGTAATATTAAATAAATATTAATTCCGTCCGCCTCCATAGTGTAATTATACACTACTTTTATACGATGTATTGCCCTATGCATCATTGGATGCGAGTAAGGGTAAAAGAGAGAGAGAATCTTTTAAATTGCTTATGTTAACACGAAAAAAGTTTTTTTTGTTAAGGCCCAGTATTCGATAAATCGCTACTAAATTTTCTATAAACTCAAGTAATATTTGACGAAATTTTTGTAATATAAAAATAAGTTTTACTCCGATTAAATATATTTTTTTGAAAAGAAAAAATTCATTAAAATGTAAGGAGTTAAAAAAATATATATAAATATATATTCTAAAAGTGTTACTCCCGGCTCTAGCGTTGCTGGACGTTAACTGAATTATATTAAAGGGAGTAAGGCCTCAATAATTATTTCATTAATATTCAACTCTCTTTTGCAATCTCATAAAATATATTTTTGAAGAAATGATATCATTATCTTGAATTTTACTCAGAGGACCAGCTATCTTTGAATAAACTATAATACGTTCTAGTTTCCGTGTTCATGGGTAATGTTTCGTCATTATTACAATCCTTACAAAACATTGAAATTATCGCCTGCATTCCGTTGCATTGGGTCGATCACCTAACGTCTCTGCACGCATTTATCGGAACATATATTTTGCATTTACCCAACACGTTATTTCCTATGCGTGGATTGTAATTAGCGACACTAAACTCGATTGCGATCTGCGTATTAAATGCATTTCCAGTAGCTTTCTATAGGATTCTAATTGTTGCCGATAGTGAGATTTACTACTTGCAAATGCGAGATGAAAGTGGATATGTACGTGATATGTAATGCAGTTACATGCGTCATATCTACGCAATATTATTATCTCTGGAACACATTCACTTGATGAAATTACAGTTATTAAATATTACTACAACTACGCACTTATTTACGTACTTAGGTCGATAAATATTGTATGTCTGTGATAACTCTTATGTAATGAGGTAACTGAATTAATTTTTTCATGCAAATGCAATGTCATTTAAAGGATATCTTAATTATTATTCTGCAAATACTTAATTTGATCTGAAGTTGATATAAATAACTCCTAAGAAGAGCAATACAGCAGTTGTTACACAAAAAATTGGACACATAAATTGGATTAAAAATAAAATGAATATTGATGAAAAATAATAATAATAAAACCCTTATCCGCACCCCAATGGTGCATAGGGCACTGTGTCATATAAACGCAGTGTTTTCTTGATCATTTACACATGAAGGAAAGGTGATCAGCCCTCCGCTTCAGGTACCAGTCCAGGTTAATATTGAATAAATATCACAGTGAAAAAATCACTTATATTTATTTTACCCCCCTTGGAAATCGAACCCGGGACCTCCAGAACGGTAGCCAAGCGTGCTGACCATTACACTACGGAGGTGGAAAAAATGTAATGGATGTAAAAATAAGTAAAATTAAATTAAAAATTAATATTCTCAGTTGTTTCTCTGTAGTACATCAATCCGGAAAAGCGTTGAACAAACATTTAATAAAGGATAAATAAAAATAATATATAAAAGAGCTGTCGACAGTTTGACAATTGGGGTGGTAGATTTGAAATAGATCAAATCGTTAGGCCATGTCATCCATGATTTGACGACAAATTACAAATCACGATATACAAATTACAAAAAATATACATGACAAAAAAAGTGTTATAAACCCCAGTAATCATCATTTTAAATTGTAAATATGAGTATGAAAAAAAAATTATTTCAGTGAAATTAGATTTTTTTCAAAATGAGTTTTTTAATGAATATATACAGTTAAGTTAATAGATATATTTTTTAAAAATCGTGTCATTGACCTAGTATACTCACTATCAAAGTTCATTGAAAAGCACTTTTAGAAAACAAAACTATAAAAATAATGCTAAAGCCAAGTCATTCTTTTATGGAGAGAAGGGTTCTGGTGAATGAGGATTTAACCTTCAGAATCTATACCTGTCCGCAGATACTATAATTTAGAAATCGTAAGATGCACTTTATCTACCATATAGAGATAAGTGCAATGTATGTTTAACTAAAAAGATGGCTTTATAATGTCAGAAACATTTCACGATTATGATATAAAATTCAAACAAACATCAACCGATACATACTTTGACTGCGGTAAATAGGTGCTCAATTATTGACAATCGCACTGAGGCAACAATCTGTGGAGGAATTTAATCAAATTACAATCGGCAAACGTAGTAATTTCATAAAAATTAGAAGATAAAAATATTAAACATTTCAAATATGATATTATTTTTTGACATCTCATAAAAGATGTAGAATATGGAAGTCTGGGCATTTACGGGGCTGTAATTGGAGATAATCCAGATTTTGTGAACAAGTATTTGGACACACTCAAAATGTTGTGAATAAATTATCTGGTCAAATTATAAGCTTAAATAATAAAAATGAAAATGATTCTTTCTGGCGTTTCTCATGCGTGTGATTATAATCCAGGATTCGGACCTCACATACTAATAAAAGAGTTTCTGCTCAATAAAAAGCTTCTTTTCATCTCACCAATAGATGTCTCTAGTGAAGTTCTAGTGATTCAAGAGCAGTGTTTCAAAATTGGTTCACATATATAGAACTTCCAAGAATTTGAGTAGTATGATTGTCAATAATGGGTAGAATTGGTGGTAGATCACTTAAACAAGCCTGCGTCGGTCGTCAGCCCCGTAAATGCCCAGACTTCCATATTATTCATCTCTGATGAGATGTCAAAAAATAATATGAAAATAACTATTGTAATTGAAGATAATCCAGATTTTGTCAACAAGTATTTGGACACACTCAAAATATTGTTATTTCTAATATGAAGTAAAAAACAATTTGTGGAAAAAACCTAATTAAAAAGAAACAGCTCCTACTCCTTATTCATCCTACAACGTCACAAGGATACAAACTCTTAAATTTACACTTAGCTTGGTTTAAATATCATTTCTTTTTTAACTGCATATGGTAACAAAAATAAGTAGGTAAACTATCAAAAGGTAAAAATAAGGTTCTTTAAAGTGATCTTAGGTGTACAAAGATTTTTCATGTAGTTTTTCCAGTCCATAACTCCATTTTAATCTACTACTAACTCCGTTACTCCGGTAAAATCAGTTTGAACTATTTCTGGGTCTGAATAGGTCCACTTTTTTGCCCGTATGTGGTACGAGCAAATCCGGCAAAAGGAACAAAATCCGAAAAAAAAAATTTCAACCCTTTCAGTATTTTATATATTTGACTTTTTAGAAAAATACATTTACTTTAACTCATCATTTTCTTTTTCTTTTTATAGGTCAAAGTATTTTATTCCTTTTTAAGAGCCGATGTGATATGACATGTAATCCTTTCATGTTTATGAACTCCCGATCCAAGGTTGTATATATTTTATTACGCTAACAATTATTCATATTGTTATATTCACTAAGCATGCATGAAAACATTGCATAATAATTGACATTGTTAGTCTCTGGAACGAGAGGAAAAAATTGTGCCAAGTGTAAATTAATAATAGCGCATAACTAATCAAGTGTGGGAGAATCGACCAATCAAGTACTTAACTTCGCATAATATTATAAGATGTAAGAATGGGTGCATGTAGAAGTTGATGAACTTAGAACATAATCCACAAGGCTATTTGAGGCTCGCAGTGTACCTTTGTTTCCATGCATTGTGGATTCTGAATAATTTTGCATAATAAACTGGAATTGCATTATTTATAGGTCAAACACGTACAAATTCAAATAGTACCTCCAGCTATGTCACGTAATGTTATTAATTAATTACTACATATTACCGCACACTACATCTAAAGACTGAGGCCTCCTTAGCGGTGCTTTCACAGAGAAAAGGTGCCTGATGGAGCTCTCTCTAATCGGTAGCCTACCAAGGCTACCAAGGCTTACCAAGGCTTTGTGCATAAAAAGAAAAGGAAATATTGTTGGGTAATACATCCAAAATAAAACACGGTTTTTGTTGGATTGAATTCTACATTTATTTATATATAATTTAATACGTGACGCGTTTCGTCTTCTTAGGACATTATCAGGACATTGAGTGTTTGATAATGTCCTAAGAAGACGAAACGCGTAACGTATTAAAATATACATATATAAATGTAGAATTCAATCCAACAAAAACCGTGTTTTATTTTGGATATATTACACAACAATTCAATATGGAATTCTACCAACTATCTGCAGTTACAATAAAAAAGGAAATATGTTACTATGTATTATTTTGAGAAATAAAAAGACTTAGTTTTTTGATCCACTCATATTTTTATTAACAACCAACTGGTTTCGGCAACAACCTGTTGCCCTCTTCAGGGTTTAATTTATGACTAAATTAAACCCTAAGGAGGACAACAGGTTGTTGCCGAAACTAGTTGGTTGTTAATAAAAATGGGAGTGGATCACAAAACAAAGTCTTTTTATTTCTCAAAATAATATATATTAATATAATCCACAAAGTTTTGATTTTCAAAACATATGTTACTATGAATTATCTGTTGATAGGGATCTTCGCCAGTTGTAATTGCTGTATTATTTTTTATTTAATACACTTACAAGTGTTTTTTTTCATAATTTCATTCATTTTATAGACATTTCAACTTAGCAATCTTAAAATTGACTAAGTTGTTCTCTCTTATAAAGAACTGTTGTGCCTGGAGAGGGAGTTATACTTATTATTTATTGTTTATTTTTGTGAGTGATATAATTAGATATAATTAATGAAATCACGAGTAACAAAAAGAGCAAAAGAGAGAAAAATGCTTAACATATCCTTTAGGGACCGAAAAACGAAAGTTTGGATATTGGAAAAGGTAACAGATGTGGCTCAAATAATCGCGGAACAAAATTGAAACTGGGCAGATTATATGGCTAATATTTCCTCATGTTTTCTACGGTTATAGTATAATGTATACCATAGAAATGTATACTGCATTTTATAGAATAAAATTACATAGATTTTATTTTATCAAAAAAATGCATTTCCACCAAGAAATGTCAGTACAAAACTTAAATCTAATGTAAACCAATATAACTAGCAAACCATCATACCCGCAGGGGTAGACAGAGAGAATAGAACGTCACACCTTTGTGTCTTTAAAAACATTATTCGCCTCTTCCACATACATGCTTCTCCTTATATGTTACATAACCGCCGTTTCCGCTAAATCAAAAAAAAAAATGAAAAATAAAAATAACTCAATCAATATAAAATGACATATTCATTTTCATCCATGCCTTACTAATACGAAAACATTTGTCAAAAGATACAAGGTAAATATATTGTCAAAAAATTAAATAAAAATGGTTCGGTGCTTATTGATGCGTCGATGTCTTCCGTAGGTGTTTCCCTATATGCGCAGAGCCCGTATGTGGCTCATACGGCTCACGTACGTGTAGTCCTGAAAAGCTATTCGTAGGCGAGTATCTACGTTTGCTACATATGTACGGCGTGGAGCCTCACATACGCCGGCGTGTGTGCCTTATGTGCCTCCCTATGTAAGGCTACGCGCGTCATGTACGTGACACCTTATACGGAAGGGACGCGCACATGTTATGTACACCTAATGTGTGTTTGCGTTCTACGTTATACGTTACGTACAAACGGATGTATATGTTGCGTTGCGTTCTACGTAAAACTGTTTTACACGATTTTGATAAAAATTGTGATAGAATTTTAATTTATTTTGTCATTTACTTTTGTTTATATTACGTTCTCATTCACGTGTTTCAAAGCAAAATAAGTGAATTGAATAAATATATAATTTCTTATTGATTTCGAAAAATGAAAAATTTAAAGCATTTTTTTAACCTTTCCTTTCATTTCCCAAGTAGAATATTGAAAAAAAAATGACAATTACATATTTTATGTTTGCAGTTATTTTTATTTTAAAAAAGGTTGTTAGTGAGAAACAGTTTATAATTTATGAGATTAATATATTTAAAATAAAATATTATTTTTTTAAAGTATATTTTACTATCCATTTCTTTCTTCTTCCATTTTTCGTACTTTTTTCCGCCTAGTGTAGTGGTTGGTACATACGTCTACCATGCTGGAGGTCCCAGGTTCAATTCCCAGAACAGTCGAAATAAATATATATAATATATTCATATATATATAAACGATTAAATTAACATTTCATCAACTTTATGCAGTTCCTTATGCACCATTTGGTACGGATAAAGGTCAGTAGTAGTATGTTTTGCATAATTATTACGGTTTAGTGTTATGTGTAAATATGCTAAATAATTTAATTTAATTCGGCAATATTCCAATTTTTTGCACTAACGATAATTGATTGAATACATTAATTACTTTTCTTAAACATTTTTGCGTAAAAGTAGTTTTTTTTTATCTAAACAAGGATGTGGGTCTTAGAAAAGACTAAAAATATATGATTATTCAAATAAATATCACAAATAATCACAAATACATATCGCTCACTCCTTTCAACAACGTCATATATCAAAAATCGTCAATTTTCAGTTGTGCATGTTTTCGGACTGCCCAGAAAATGTTCTATATCCCACCAAAAAATGTATATTTTCAACTTAATATCTACCCGCCACAGGGCAGAAAGAGTTGTTTTTGCATTGTGAAGAAAAGGTATTGTTTAATTTTTTTTTCTAAATACTTAATTTTTTTCAAATGGAGACAATAGGAGTAAAGAGTTTAATAAGTGGCTGTGTATTTATTTTTAATTTATTTTACTATATTTTTAAAATGATCTTGTGAAAAATCAAGTTTTTTGATATATGGCGTTGTTGAAAGGAGTGAGCGATATGTTAAGCTCCCTTGAGGTAAAATATTACGAAAACGGCGCAATTTAAATTATCCAAATTTATTATAATTAATATTTTTATTATTGTTCTTATTAATTGTCTGCATTATAAGCACAACATATATGTGAACACGCATTTAAACACGATGTGGCCATCTAATCATCATAATACTACCCAAGACAGGAAGTTATACTCTCAACATCTGCCGCTAAGCTCACCTGAAACCAATCGACCAACTAATAGTATCTCCTTTAAAACTAACTTACGTATTACTGAGCGATTGATAAATCTGAACAATCTATTCCCAGATATCAAGGATGTTATCGTACAATATTACAAAATTCATTTTAATTATTTAAAAAACGGAATATTATAAATTAGTTTTTATATTCCAGAATAACTTAATTGCCGGCTTATCAAAATATTGTGAATTGTATTTCATTTATATGTAATGACACCCATCAATAACTTATAAAATATATACCATTTATTATTTCTTATTTTTACTTTTTATTTATATGTATAAAATCCTGTAAGCGAACTCCCTCTCTAAACACGAGCAATCTGCTCTCTTAGTGAGGTAGCACGTAAAAAAAAACTATGTATATGTAACTATGTTGATTATTTTGCCATACAATGTATCTTTGATTAAAAAAATTACTACTACTACTACTACCATCACGCCGTTTCCCCGCAGGGGTAGGCAGAGAGGATGGAACGCCACACTCTTCTGTCCTGACATACACTCCTCGCCTCCTTCACATCCATACATCTAGTCATACATGCCCTCCGATTACATAGACTTTTGACACCGCCAGATTTTAGGTTCTGATTGATCTGATCGTGCCAAGTCTTTTTCGGTCGTCCACGTTCTGTTTTCCCTCTCACATTCGCCACATATATTTTCTTAGTCATTCTCTCGCTATCCATTCGCTCCACATGTCCATAGATTTTTTTTTCAACACACTGTTGAATAGTTAAAAAAAAATAATAAATAAAAAAAAAATAATAATAAATAAATAAAATATCAATCGTAACTTATCTCTGACTCGTATTGATGTTGTTTGTAGTATAATTAACAAATTTTATAAATACTCAAATATTTCAAATAAACGAAAATAAGATAATTTTTGGACTCTACCTGGACATCCTGAAATATTCCTAATTTTTATTTTTGAAAATATTTTTGTTGTTTTAAAACCCAAAATATGTACATTTTTCATCAAATTCTTAAATAATGATAATAAGCAATATACAAATGAATTTAACACCCATCAATCCGTATTTATGTTTAATTTTTTTAATTACAATTTATAAAATTTGTAAATTATCCTTACAATTATTGATAATATGTTTTTTTAAGATTTTTATGACATACTAAAAAAACTTAAAATTACATTTTAATTTTATCATCAAACCTGGGTCGTGGTTTGTATCGTAAACTCTGAGTTACAGTTTCTCGGTTTGAACCTACTCTACCACAACTTGATACCTATTTTAATTACAAGCAGCTTAGGCCTCAAATAAAATTATGACATTGAAAAAAATATTTCTTCTTCTTCTTCTTCTTTATGTAGATCCTAGGGATCTGTTTGTGCCTCCGCATGTCGCTCTTGGGATGTCGACTCCCAGCTGTCTTTCCATCTTTTCGGAGGTCTGCCTGGGAAAAAAGGACAGATCTGGAATGAATATTTATTTAATAAAAAAAAATAATAAAAATTCATACTTTTTAAGTATATGTACATTGAATTTCTAAAAAAAATCTGCCAACCCTGTTTCAGAAGTTATCATCCCACCCTCCTCCTCTAGCCCCTGTTGTACCCCGATATAGAAAAGAGTGTCGGTGTATGTGTAATGCCACGCTCCAGGGCTTGCACACACCTGCCGGATACTCCGGTCACCTCAACACATTATACACTTTATTGAGTCCTGCAGCGAAAATCGGACATCCAACCGCCTTAAGATGTATTTTATTTACCAGCTGACGCAACAGCCATTTTTCATTTTGTTTATATTATTTATTTTGAGGAATTCTGCCGTGATATTAAATCATATTCCTTCGAACCCTCCCATTTATATTTTATGTCCGCTTTGAAGCACTCTTTACAAAAAAAATCAACTGGAAGTTCTTAATGAAAAGAATGTAGGTATACTACCTTGAATCTTGATATTGGTGGTATATATACCTTGAATCATCATAATTAAAAGGTTGTACATTTATACTTAAGTATTGTATTACATAAAGTTTTTTTTCCAAATTTATAATTTGCTGGAAAAATAGCACTGCATTGATGTTAATTTAGTGACTTTTTGTTTGTTTGATAATAATATACAAAATATTTTTCCCTAGTAAATTTCATACAATCAAAAAAATAGCATCCTATCTAAGAATATCTGAAATTACAGTTCAATTAATTTAGACTAAATGTATATCAGGTGTAATAAGATTATGTTTATTTCATTCTAACCCTCATCCACATGAAATGGTGCATAAGGCACTGCACAGCATTGGTGTAGTGTTATACTGATTTTTAATCACATGAATTAAATGTGATCAGCCCTGCGCCTCAGGTACCAAGTCCAGAGCGATATTAAATTGACAAATGTAACTATTTTTGTGAATAAAAAAAATATATATTTCTTTTGACTTCTCTTCTAGGCATCGAACCTGAGAACTTCAGAATGATAGCCAAACGTCTAACGAATACATTAATAAGATTAAGTTAATTAAAATTGGTGGACTAGTCGCTTAACTTGGAGTTAGCTAAAAATTAGTTTTTTCCATGTTGGATGATGTGTCTTCCAGGTATAATGTGATAGTAATGAATAAACCACGTCCCAAGTCAATAAACCCCCCTTGTCCGAGCCGCCTGTAATCTCAGAGATCATTGTCTTTGAATTGCCGTGTTTTGTACTGTTTTGGTCTAGTACGAATTTTGTCATCGCCTTCCATTCGCCGCCAGCTTACGACATTGCCTTCCAATAAAAATATTTTTACAACACATCGAGATTATTTACGGATGAATGAAAAACTGTGTACATGATAAATGAACACGACGATAATGGTATACCTGCTCTAAGTAATAAAATTAGATACTGAGCGAAAATATACAGTTTTTTAGAAATTCTTGTGCGAGTATGTGATTTTAAAAAAGCTCAATTATTAAAGAAATATTACAACTCTTTTCTATAAAATTATTATACGATAATAATATTATATGATATGCAATATAATATTATAATAAAACAGTTTTATTTTTTTCGAAAATTATAACATAAAAAATAAAAATAAATTATCCAATATGACCACTTTTGAATTTATTAATGTAAACACGACTAATTGAGACTACTAAAGATGTTCTGATCAATAAGTGAAAATACAAAAATTTTGGGTAGTTCTCGAAACTAGTCGTGTTTACATTTATTAATAATAATAATAAAACCCTTATCCGCACCCCAATGGTGCATAGGGCACTGCTTTATGTGAGCACAGTGTTATCTTGATCGTTTACACACGAAGGAAAGGTGATCAGCCCTCCGCTTTAGGTACCAGTCCAGGGTAATATTCAATAAATATTACAGTGAAAAAATCACTTATATTTATTCGACCCCCCTGGGAATCGAACCCGGGACCTCCAGAATGGTAGCCGAGCGTGCTGACCTTTATGCTGAGCACTATGGAGGCAGACAAATTACATTTATTAACTCAAAAATAATCATGCGTTTCATACTAACATTTCGATCATGATGTAATCCCGCAAAGTTAATACGAAATAAATAAATGGCACACTAAGAAAATTTAACAAATAATTTTAACTAAAGTTTTTTTTTTTAAATATCCAATGACATTTAAAATATGTTCATTATATGTTCATCACTATTTATTTGACACCCCCCTGTAAATCGATCCCGGGACCTTCAGTACGGTAGCCGAGCGTGCTTACCATTACACTACGGAGGCGAACAAAGTAATTAACAACCTACAAAAATAATAAAAGATTTCTTTTCTCTACAGAAATTTTGCATAAAACACTTTTACTGGAGTTATATTAGCAAATAACAAATGAAAGTCGTCAGTAAAAAAAACTGTTTAAATACATGTTTATAGAAAGGAAATGTTTAGCCGTTGTTGTCATGCTAGTGTTGTATGTGCAATGTAATCAACTACCACAACACGTACATGTGCCACTAACGAAGTTGTTTTCTAGTGCATAGGTTTGAACCAATAATTAGAGTTATATTACATAAATACTATCATAATCCAATTTACCTTCATAATCCTAACATACCAATCTAAAATTTAGATCGTTTAATTTTAGACTGAAGAAGTGAGTATAATAAAACCTTACATATGCTAATAGCCATATTGGATACATCCAAACTAAAGTGATTAAAAGGTTAAAATATTATATTCTCAATATTATTAATATTTAAAGCTTTGAATAAAACTTTGTGGTTAGTCATTTTTACTTGTTTATTTTTTTACAAAAATGTTAATTAAATTAGTATATAACCACTCACCAAGATTTTTACGTCTACCGGTTTTGAGACGTACCCGTCTCATCGTCAGGACAATCACTAACACAGCATGCAAACGATACTACCCTTCACCACCATAGCACTATTTACACACTCAAAACGACACAAAATGTCTAACACGTGCGATTTTTGGTCGACCCGAAGACCAACATGCACTATAGTTTTTAATACAGATTTGCGTTACGAGCCGAGGTAAAACGTGCAATTTTACACGTTAATTTTGCACGTTTTACCTCGGCTTGTAACGCATTTCTGTATTGAAAACTATAGTGCATATTGGTCTTCGGGTAGACCAAAAATCGCACGTGTTAGACATTTTGTGTAGTTTTGAGTGTGTAAATGGTGCTATGGTGGTGAAGGGTAGTATTGTTTGCATGCTGTGTTAGTGATTGTCCTGACGAAGAGACGGGTACGTCTCGAAACCGGTGGACGTAAAAATCTCGGTGAGTGGTTAAATACTAATTTTATTAACATTTTTAAGAAAATAAATAAGGTTAAAATATTTTCATTTTATTCAATACTTTCAGTAAAAATATTATTTGTTGATTCGGCATTAACTTTGTGGAATGACATGTTGATTTTTTTTTAACTCAACACTTGAATATACCACCTAATGAGTTTAATTTATATATACGACTAGTTTCGAAAACTTACAGATGTTTTCATCTTCTGGTAAAAATAACGAACAAAAAATTTGGGGTATATATAGGTTAATAAATATAGGGAAGGGCGGGTTAAGGAACAATATTTTTTGTAAAAGGAAACATAGATAATAATGGGGCTGTATTTTGGAACAGTATATTATTAATTAACGTTTTATCTGAATTATTTTTTTTATTTATTTTTTTTTATTCAAATTTTCTAAATTTTTATGAATAAATTTAAGTTTAAGTTACTGGGTTTATTGGATGCATAATAAAAATAAAATGAATTACACGTTTTGTCGGTTAAAATAATTTCACATTCGTCACTCTATACTTGAATTGCAATTAAATTTGATTTTTTAATTTGCTCACATAATATAATAGATTTTGTTTAATTTGAATAACTAATGTTTTGATTTTTGTTTTAAATAGGATTATTTAAAAAAAAATATATACAACATGTTTTTAATATTGGTTAAGAGTAGCAAAATATGATTTGTATTTTTACTATTAGGATCGAAAAATAATAAATATATATTTTTTTAATGGTAAAAAAAGTCTTAAAATAGCACCCATTTTTTAAAAAATGTATCTCAACATCCGTTATTATTTAGAAACATCAAAACAACGAATGAATCATATACACATTTTACAACTAGAAATATCGTTTAATTCAGTTTCGGAATTATTTATTAGAGATGTGCATATTTCATTACCGACTAGATCACATCCAACTGCTACTAGATAAACCGGCTTAAAATTGAATTATCGATTACATTTGCGGGATAAAAAAATCTTCGTGTGTGTTTTGTGAGTGGCGGTGTCGGACGAAGCCATCGTGATTTTTTTACCAGTTTACAATCACAAATTAATCTCATTAGCGGCAAATGAGGCAGCACTGCGGACAACGTGATGAACGCTGCTACCGGTCTTGATTTCGGCTCACAAAAAACCGGTTCGGTATGCGGCTTCGGCGGAAACGGTAGCCGTCTGCCACGCCACAAACCAAATTATCACTCACCGCAATACTAAATAAACCAAGACACATTTGCCAGAAACACGTGTTAAGGGCCTCACCCACTCCGCTCACAAGCGCCAACGGGTGGCATATTAAAAAATAAAAATATACTTTTTAGTTTCTAAATTTACTGACACGATTTTTTTTAAAAAAGATAATGGTCTGCGGGTGTGAGGAGAATGGAACCATATTGACTCCTCCCGTAGGCTACTCCCGGGCAGACCACGAAAGAGATGGATTGGCATCGCATGAGGCTAGAAGAAGAAGAAGTTTTTTAAACCAAGTAAAAATGCTATGTAATATTACTATGCACATATAAATTAAATATAATTTTTAAAGTTTTTTTCCTACTATGTAAAGACTTGTTAACATGAGTTTTGGTTAATCGATACGTACAAAATAGACTACGACCATCACTGTAGTCGTTAGGGGCCTTTAGTTTTTCTACTATTAATGGCGATGGATTGACAATGAACCAGGCAGTAGGAGAATCATAAATTTCCCGGAACACGTTTACAATTACTAAATTTTATGAAGGCAAATATAAAATGATTACTCGAGATATGAAGTGTTACTCTATGCAAAAATTTTACGACCGCAATACGTTTTGCAGCATCAAAATCAATTTGAAAAAAAAAACTCTTTTTGTGAAAGTAAATGAACTTTTCACTTTTAAAATATCAGAGATCATAGTAATTTATTGAAAGTGGAACTTTTGATGCTGGAAAAAAACTAGATTATTTGTGAGAACAATACTCAAAAAATTAGGACAAAATAATAAATATTGTATTTCAACTGTGTTTCACTTCAAAATACTCCTTATAAGGATTTATTCAAATTCAGAAATATTAATAAATTGGGTACCATACATAAACTATATCGCTCAAGAATCTCATAAATTAAAAAAAACTTGATTTTGCAGGAGAACGTTTTTAATGTTTAAAAATATAGTACAATGCATTAAAAATAAATCTCAAGCCACATATTGAACTTTTTACTGTGCATCAGATCTTTTTAGGTAAAACCTGAAGGTTTTTTCTCCATTTGAAAAATATTTAGTTTATCAAAAAAATTAATTAAACAATACCTTTTTTTAATATGCAAAAACAACACTTTCTGCCCTGTAGCGGGTAAATATTGAGTTTAAAATATGCCTCTTTTGCTGGGATACAGTACATTTTCTGGGCATTCCGAAAACATACGCAACTGAAAATTGACGGTTGTTGATTTAAGACGTTCTTGAAAGGAGTGTGCGTATATCATTTGACTGTGACATTTATTTGATGTGGTTCTTTATCTTAGTATATTTTTTCAATGAAATTAAATAAGTACTAATCTGGACTACTACCTGAATCGCTGAACCAATCACCTCGCATTTATATAATTACGATCAATTTAACATTGCATCACTTTGATAAAATGCCCTTTCCACCATTGGGTTTGGATAAGGGTTAGTAGTAGTAGAATATGATTCACATTTTCACTTTAAATATTAAAATTCAAATATTGTTTTTTATTAATTATATGACGTTATAAAAACACGAATATAAATAAAAGCGTTAAGTAGGAATACGTGTAAGTCGAGCAAATCAGTAAGTCCCGATTATGGTTGTAAATTACATAGGTCAACGTTTATATTACTAAATGGGTTATTAAAATTTTAATTTCTTATCTTCATAGGGCTGAAGTGCACATAACTGAGAGAGGAAGTAACAAAAACAACCATATCAACCTACATATGTAATAACTTTTTATATATTAGCTTTTAAAGTGTAGTGTTTTGCAAGTTAAACAACAATGCAACACAGTTTAGGCACAATACCTAACTACATAACAATTTTATTTATATTACTTACACAATTAAGCGTTTAAATAAGAAGAACATTGCTGATCAGCTTCCATTATCGAAATAATTTAAGCATTCATCTCATAGATACAGAACCCGTTCAACATTTCAAATAAGTAAAATATTACGAATTTTATGGGTGCTTTTAAAACGTGTAATTAAAACATCGTAATAAAATAACGGTGAATCATAATAAATGTGATATTTTCTATATGGCTTCTTTACGAAATTTGTCTCTTATTTGCCCATTAAAATGCAGTTATTATCATTATTTATAGACGTAAATGCATGTATGTTTCTTGTAATAAAGCAAAGTCGTTAACATGAGACAAGATTTATGTTGAATCTGCTCTATTTTGCACTCTGCAGATTATTTTCATCAGCAATCTTTCAATAATTATTACTTCAGAGTGTATAAATTTTCATCAGCTGTCTTTCAACAAGTATTACCTCAAAGCGTTTATATTTTCATCGGAAATTTTTCAATATTTTTTACTTTACAGTTTCCATATTTTCATTGTCAATTTTTCAATAATTATTTATTTTCAGTTTCTACATTTTCATCAGCATAATTATAACTTCGCAGTGTCAATATATTCATCGGCAACATTCAATAATTGCTCGTTTTTCATCGCAATACCTATATTTTCACCAGCAGTCTTTCAATAATTATTACTTCGCTGTATCTTTATTTTCATCAGCAATCTTTCAATAATTAAAACATACTTAGCAGTGTCTGAATTTTCATCAGCAGTCTTTTAATAATTAATACTTCGCAGTGTCTATATATTCGTTAGCATTCTTTCATAGCAGTATTATTTTTTGACATATCAACAAAGATAAAGAAAAATATGGATGTCTTGGCATTTTCGGGGCTTACTACCGTCATAGGCTGGTTTAATTGATCACTTTGCATACGCGTAACATTCACCAATTCTACCCATGATTGACAACCACACTACTCAAATTCTTGGAAGTTCTATATATATGATCCAATTTCAAAACATTTCTCCGTAAATGCTCAAACTTGCATATTCTTCTTCATCTATGTGAGATGTCAAAAAATAATATTGCTATAAATAACTCCTATAATTGAACATATCTAGATTTGTGTACAAGTATTTGGACACACTCAGAATGTTGTTAATACATCGCAGTGTTTGTATTTTCGTCAGCGATCTTTCATCAATACTTAAGTGTCTAAATTTTCATTAGCAATCTTTCAATAATTAATACATCGCTGTGTTTATATTTTCATATATTTCTGTAATTACTATTTGGCAGTGTCTATATATCAGAAATGTGTCACCACGTCGAAGGATCGAGGGGGAAATTGATTACATGCTAATAGCGTCGGTAATTGTGGTTACATCTGAGGCTCTACGCCGTATTACGTGATAGCACGCATACGTGTTTGCTGTTGGATACGAATGATTAAGCAGGTACATTGGAATAATGGATTATGATTGAAGAAATACAAAATTAATGCAATCATTTCCAAGGTCCTTGACACACTGAGTCACGAATCGCAGATGAATACTCTTCGGATTCTGTTCTCCTGTGTTCTCAACCATGATAATATACAAAAAGTCTCATTTGCATAATTACAAAAACTACAATACCTTTACTTACTTCTTGTAATATATTCTATCTGCAATATTTTTCTTCGGGTACCTCTCCAACCAACGAAAATGGACTGCCATCCCTAAATATTGTAGAAAGTTTTATTTTATATAGTTGTACTTCAATCTGGTTCAATAGAAAATAAACAAAAGAGAAAACACACATTTCTTTTATGATAAATTTCACAATGTATTTTAAGCAATGAAAATATTAAAAAGTGTATGAAACAACAATGAAATTTGAAAAAAAGGAATTTCTAAGTGACAGCAAACGTCAAGAAGCACTATGTTCGCTATCAATATTTAGTAATCAGTTAGTCACTACGTTTAATAGATGGCACTGCGATCGAGGTTAAGAACCGGTTTTTACCTCTCACAGGTATCACCTTTTACAGGAATATTACCATTTTTATTTATATACATTAATAAACACGAACGTTTTGTAATGTGCAACGTTGTGTCACAATTTTAAAGCAATCGGTGAGTAACTTGTGAAGATGGAGGATTTATAACAAACTAATATTTACATATTCATTTACAACATAAAGATATGAATACAATTTGTAAGTAGTTTCTAACCCATTAAATATTACAATTTGTCACATTTTACGTTCGACCTACCGAAAATCAATCCCTCTTATCCTTTGTATTTCAATTATAGGTGAGAATAGTATCCCAGTTACTAACTTTTCGCTAAATTACATTGTCCACAATTATTCTAATTTAAGATCACTTATATGGGTAAGACTCCTGATATTACACAACTTGTAAATTTTACAAAATCTACAAATGTATTTACAAAGTAGGTACTAATTATTTTCCAAATATTCCTATGAGATGGTAGAGTAGATCACAAAAAATTATAACTGAAAAATACATTACTTTTATTGCCTTAAATAAATACTTGAGAATAAATACGTTTTAATCCTGTTCACAAAATTTATTTTTCTGCGCATTTACGAGAGAAAATCCCAGAATTTATTTTCATTCCTTTTGAGTCTTCATTGTTCTAGCCTCTTGTATTTCTTAAATAAAAAGGGGTAGGTACATTAAAAATGATTTCACCCTATTGTTTATTTTCTATGGTTTTTCGAGAAGCCAAAGAAGTCAAGTTTAAGGCGGTGGCGGTTTTTAAGCCGGTGCTGAAGATGATATTTTAAGGATTTTTAAAGGTAAATAAATATAATGGATAATTCATAAATAACCACAAAAATGGGCGCAAAACAAAGGGTTAAATACCTTAATACCGGCTGAATAAACCATTAAATTTATTGTTTCTTACTTTTTTTCCAATACATATATTTAGGACATATTTTTTCCAATCCATATATAGACTCCTTAACGTAAATAAGGCTACATAATCGTAATGAAATTTTTTACTAAAAATACAAATCAAATTGATGTCAAAAGACACAACCGTAATAAAAAATGTATGTGGAATTTAAAATAAGGATTAAAACCATTTTACTTTTCATATATTTTTATTAAGACTATATTTAAAAACGTTCTTTGCTGTGTCATGAAGGGCTGAAAAGTTTATTATTTTTTATTATGTGTTTTTATTAGTCGAGTTCAAACAATCGTTTAAACATGAATTATGCAACGGTAAAAAGTGATTTTAATCTTTTGTCACGAATCTTAAGATCCTGGGAATAAACTTTACGAAATCGTATAAAACAAAATCCTAAACACAAAAAAATCTTAATTTATCATAAAGCTAAATCCTAAAGTATCTCATAGTAGCTTACGTACGAGAAAATTAATTTACATTTTGGTAAAAAAAAACTGATATGAAAAAAAAAAGTTTATTACTGAACCTTGTCCGTGCTCAATGGTGCATAGGGCACTGCATCAAATTGATACAATGTTCACTTGATCGTTTATTACACGAAAGCAAAGTGATCAGTCCTGTTCTTCAGGTCAGAGGTAATCACCTCACGAGTCGAGGGTATTATTGAATAAGTATTGGAGTGAAAGAACACTTTTTTCGCTCTTATATTTATTACAAAACCCGGGAAAAACAGCGGAATCGAGCACGGGACCTTCAGCATGGTAGCCAAGTGTGCAAACCATTACACTATGGAGGTGTGACATGTTTAAAGTACTTACTCAATCCTGCAATTTTTTATGATAAAAGCATGTGATTCGTGAATACCTGTTTTATGAGTCTGACAATTTAATTTGAGACAGCATGCAGTGCTTTCTGATTACAGAAGCGACTGGAGTGAAAATGTCTTTAGAATCGTGACAAAATGCATCCCACATCTCGTATTATGTGCAATATGCAGAATAATAATTTCCTCTAATTTGAGCTCGGGCGCCACCGTTGACGACCCCACAACCGCAGTGGTTTTGCATTTCGAGCATAATTGGTATGCGCGTCGCAGTCTGCGCATGATTCATACATGATTCGTGCAGCTTTTATAATTATTTTCATGCGGAATATTAACTTTTATCTTAACTGCATATGATGACGCCGCGCCGCGGTACTTGCGCAATGCAAGCGACTATACTCATTGAAGTTCCCGGTCTAAATCTTTCTGTTTGTCTTTGTGCGACATCTTCAATGCATGCAATCTTAGGTAAAACTCCAAGCAATCATATTAAATGCAATACAGTGGAACCTCCATAACTAGCACAATTATTATTAATACCTAATAATAATACTCACTAAGTGAAACATTTTTGTTTTGTACGGCGCGGAAGTCTCGGTTCACAAGTGAATGTCGTGAAAAAGGGACTAGCCCTTTTTCTGTAACTCGTTATGCGAAATCTTGCTAGTTAAGGGGGAAACATTTTCAATTTTTTTTACTCGTTTTGCGAATAACTCGTTATGAGAGGTACTCATTACGAGAGGTTCCACTGTACTTTAACTTGAAAGTGTATACAATGCTTAGTCCCGGATATACAGGAAATTTTATTTACTTTTTTCTTATCCTCTTTTAACCCTCATCCGCGCCCAACAGTACGTGCGATACATATAAGAAGTGTTATCTAAATCGCTTAATACGCGAATGAATGGTGATCAGCCCTGCGCTTCAGGTATCAGTCGGGGGTACTTTGTGTATATATATATATATATATATATATATATATATATATATATATATATATATATATATATATATATATATTTATATATTTATATATTTATATATTTATATAGATTTTTGACAATTAATTTCTACATAAATGTGTAAATTCGAGTTTATCTGGCTTTTCTAAGGAAACCATCAGTCATTTGTTAACTGAAACTACATGATATAGTAAGTAACCCGTAAAAATATATAATTAAATATATACTAAAGATTATGACAAAGTTCCCAAAAAAATACTTGAGAAATCCATGTGGTGTAGTGTTTTATTCCCGCTTAACCTACTAACGACTATTTAATACTATTACTGCGAGCTTAAAGTGTTAACTGTCTCTAATAGAATATGCAAATTTGCTAAGAAACTCGATCTTAGTTCGCTACCTGACCGAGGTACTTATTGACAGGTTAGAACAGCGCTATGCCGATACATAATTTACATGCGTAAGGCATTGCGTAAGGGGAATTTGATTTTAATAATGTCATAACGAGCGACTATTTAATTTCTCCCGCAGCGAACTGCAGAGCATAATTGCAATGTGTGCATTATTTACGATCGAGCACATTTTCCGTATTATGCCTACATTATTATTTCATCAACTGTTAAGGCTCAGCATTCGTAAAAGCGCATTCATTCCACCAGACACCACCGGAGAGGTCATATGTCTGCTCACACCCGATTATTTTTAAGAATGTATATTGGATATTTTTGTGTTATTATTTTTTTTATTATTTTTTTTAAGAAGGGAATAGCATATATTATTTACCTTGCTTTTTATGCACAAGGTTTAAAGATCATTAAGTGAATTTTTGTTTTTCTTTAAATCGTTGTTGGGAATACAAGGGATAATTTAGTGTGGGCCAATCAGGAACATCTCAGCATTTGCTCATTGCTGTGAGGAAACCACGTAAAACTCCTACTTTTTTAGAATATATATAGAAAATTACTTTTGAAAAAAAAAATTATATCTCAACAAAGATGAAGATGAATATGGAAGTCTGGGCATTTACAGGCTTACGACCGTCAAAGGCTGGTTTAAATGATCACTTCATTATACACGTGTAATATTCACTAATTCTACCCATGATTGAGAAACACACTAGGTAGGTACTCCTAGGTAGGACCGTCTTAGGACTTTTTATCTCCTAACCTTTCAATAACTCTTTTCTTTTCAAAACCATCTAATTACATCGAAAAAAAACTTATTTGTTCAATGCAAAAACGGTGTTTTAAAGAAAAAATCTATTACGTAAAATTTTACCTGGATTTAGAGAAAATTATGTTGCGACTTTACGAATGCTGGGCCTTAATGTTATCTACATATTAACATACGTACACACAGGCGTAATGCAACTTTAATAGCTACCGTATTTAATTACGGCATTACTTAAATGCATTATGAATACGACAGTTAATCGATAAGTTTATGTTTAAACGCAATAAACAAATTCAGGATAAATTGATTTTATTATTATTCTATTAATCTAGTTATACTTTCCAATAAAATTTTCATATTATATTTTACGATGCTAATTATCAACATTGTATTTAAGAAACAGGTGTACTTTAAACTTGAGAAACACTCGCACTCAGTTACTTAAAAGCGGTTTAAATAAATATGTAGGTATTATTTTTTGACATCTCATCAAAGATAAAGAAGGATTTGGAAAACTGGGCATTTACGGAAAGTACGATATTATTATGAATTAATTGGAAAATTAATAAATCCAAAAAAAACTTAATTCTATTAATAATTCAATAAATAATATATTGTTTCGAAATTCTTCACCTTTGCTTTCCATTTTTCCTTTATTTTCAAACATCGCCTCCTTGACCAACTCCCCCTCCCTCTCACTTATCCCACTCCTTATTTATTATTACAGTTTATTATTATTTATGTTTTAGTTTACATTTAGACCTGAGGATGGAAGCTAAGCTTCCGAAACTAGTAGTCATAAATAAATTGATATAAAAACAAGTGTTTTTTAAGTATTTCTTCTGCTTCTAGATATTAACATAACATTATTTAAATACACTCAAAAAAACAAAGACCTACTTATTCTTAGGTGTATGCACTACTCTCGTATACAAGTAAACAACTTGTATACATCGTTGTATTTTATGACAGTAACTAGAGCTAAATTCATCAAATTAGGTAAATATAATGAATATGTATAGAAAATTGAGTAAATCCGTGTCGATATAAACCAAGCGAGAATGCTCATAATCCCTTCAATGAACCATTCTCTCACACTTTACAACAGAAAACATGTTCATCTATGAAATTTAAAATATATTTATATGCAATTACTGCATTATAACCTAATTAGTAACATACTATAAGAAATTTAATAATTCATGGTAATTAAGTGAGTGCTTTTCGAGTGATCAAAGTTTACTAAAGCGATTATCTTCGGTACTATTGATACCGTTCATTTCAAAACATTTGTGGATATTAAATTAAAATTTTTGAAAAGGATTATTACTATTATGTATATTAGAAATTATTGCAAGTACATGGAAGTTCCCTTACATAGTATAATTTTATTTAAAAAATACTTTTATAAATTACAGGTACCAAAAAATCGTTTTAAAAATCATGATACAAAAGTCTTTAAATATGTGAGTAAATTCAACGACGGTCTTTCAACTAATATTCGGTATTTACAACATTTTGAGTGTCTCCAAATAACACACTGAATATTTGGAAACCCTCAAAATGTTGTAAATATATTATCTTATTTACATATCACCAATAGATGTCTTTAGTGAAGTTCTAGTGATTCAAGAACAAGGTTTCTAAATTGGTTTATATATATATATATATATATATATATATATATATATATATATATATATATATATATATATATATATATATATATATATATATATATATATATATATATATATATATATATATATATATATATATATATATATATATATATATATATATATATATATATATATATATATATATATATATATATATATATATATATATATATATATATATATATATATATATATATATATATATATATATATATATATATATATATATATATATATATATATATATATATATATATATATATATATATATATATATATATATATATATATATATATATATATATATATATATATAATTTCCAAGAATTTGAGTAGTATGGTTGTCAATAATGGGTAGTATTGGTGAATGTTACACGTGCATTTATACCGTAATTATGTCATTCTTCGGGTTCATAGGTAAATGTCCACTCCTCATCCATACAGTACAATTGTTCTTGACGTGATGGCATCAAAGTTTACTAAAGCGATTATCTTCGGTACTATTGATACCGTTCATTTCAAAACATTTGTGGATATTAAATTAAAATTTTTGAAAAGGATTATTACTATTATGTATATTAGAAATTATTGCAAGTACATGGAAGTTCCCTTACATAGTATAATTTTATTTAAAAAATACTTTTATAAATTACAGGTACCAAAAAATCGTTTTAAAAATCATGATACAAAAGTCTTTAAATATGTGAGTAAATTCAACGACGGTCTTTCAACTAATATTCGGTATTTACAACATTTTGAGTGTCTCCAAATAACACACTGAATATTTGGAAACCCTCAAAATGTTGTAAATATATTATCTTATTTACATATCACCAATAGATGTCTTTAGTGAAGTTCTAGTGATTCAAGAACAAGGTTTCTAAATTGGTTTATATATATATATATATATATATATATATATATATATATATATATATATATATATATATATATATATATATATATATATATATATATATATATATATATATATATATATATATATATATATATATATATATATATATATATATATATATATATATATATATATATATATATATATATATATATATATATATATATATATATATATATATATATATATATATATATATATATATATATATATATATATATATATATATATATATATATATATATATATATATATATATATATATATATATATATATATATATATATATATATATATATATAATTTCCAAGAATTTGAGTAGTATGGTTGTCAATAATGGGTAGTATTGGTGAATGTTACACGTGCATTTATACCGTAATTATGTCATTCTTCGGGTTCATAGGTAAATGTCCACTCCTCATCCATACAGTACAATTGTTCTTGACGTGATGGCATCAAAGTACTTAGCTCATGAATCATGATACTCGACATCTTCATGTTCACACAAAAGAATGAATTGAATCTCTCACGTTGCGTCGGCATTGCGACTGTGGGAATAATAGTATTTTTTAAATATTTATAAGCTAGAGCGTATGGCCGATTAAGTCAAGTTTAATTGCGTAATGTGCGTGTCGAATATATACTCATTAGTGAATTGAGGACACCTAGAACGATGCAGCAGGTTTAGCATGCTTTTTTTTATCGACTATCAATTGTTTTTATTTTAATTTAAACGTTAACACGTTGACAATGCCTGCTATTATCTGGGATAACCATGCGATGAAGAAAATACTTAAGAGAAAATATATTAAGAATTTAATAATAAATAAATAATAAAACCCTTATCCGCACCCCAATGGTGCATAGGGCACTGCTTCATATAAGCACAGTGTTATCTTGATCGTTTATACATGAAGGAAAGGTGATCAGCCTTCCGCTTCAAGTACCAGTCCAGGGTAATATTGAATAAATAATATTTATTAACCCCCCCTGGGAATCGAACCCGGGACCTCCAGAACGGTAGCCGAGCGTGATGACCATAACACTACGGAGGCGGACAGAAGATTAAGAAATAACTATTATTTTTTGACATCTCATCAAAGATGAAGAAGAATATGGAAGTCTGGGCATTTACGGGGCTGACGACCGTCATTGGCTGGTATAAGTGAATAAACCAGCCTTATAAAATAAGTGTTTAAAAAATTAAATTTAAATGACTCCTGTAATTGGAGATAATCCAGATTTAGTGAACAAGTATTTGGATACTCTCAAAATGTTGTTAAGAACTAACAGGCATTGATATTTATTGGTACATTAATATTTAAATGAATGTTTTTGCAATTGAATCTGAATTAAAAGAGTACCCCGTCCCCCTTAAAATACCGTTTATATAATTTAGTACATATCGCTCACTCCTTTCAAGAACGTCATAAATCAAAAAACTTGATTTTTCAGGAGAACGTTTTTTAAGTTTAAAAATATAATACAATGTATTAAAAATAAATATCAAGCCACTTATTGAACTTTTTACTATGCAACAGATCTTTTTAGGTAAAACCTGAATGTTTTTTCTCCATTTAAAAAATATTTGACATTTAAAAAAAAAATAATTAAACAATACCTTTTCTTCAAAATGCAAAAACAACACTTTCTGCCCTGTAGCGGGTAAATATTAAGTTAAAAATATGCCTCTTTTGCTGGGATATAGTATATTTTTTGGGCATTCCGAAAACATGCACAACTGAAAATTTACGATTTTTGATTTATGACGTTCTTGAAAGGAGTGAGCGATATAAATACATTAACATTTTTGACATCTCAATATAGATGACGAAAAATATGGAAGTCTGGGTATTTTTAGGTGTTATAACCTATCATGGGCTGGTTTAGTAATCACTTTACACCCGTGCGAAATTCACCATTCCGCCCATGATACACTTCTTAACATACTCCAAGTACCTAACAACACTACTCAATTTTTTTTACTCTTTGATATTTTGATCAATCTCGTGTCACAGTTCATATGAATTAACAACAGCCTGTATGTTGGATTGAGCAAGCTTTTATTTAGCAGAGACCCTTTTTTAGCAGTGACTATTTTTTATTAAAAATAAATGGAGAAACCCATATTTGTGAACAAGTTTTTGGTCACATTCAAAGGGTTGTACATAAATACTTCGCTCATTCGTAAAGCAATATTTATGTTTTTAATTGATTTATTGTAATTTGTAATTTTGTCCGCCTCCGTGGTGTAATGGTCCGCGTGTTTAGCTACCGTGCTGGAGGTCCTGGGTTCAATTCCCAGGGTGGGGGGTGAAAATAAATATTATTGATTTGACACTGTAATATTTATTTAATATTGGTTTCCGAAGCGCAAGTATGATCACCTTGTCTTCATGTAAGTAATGATCAAGATAACACTGCGTCAATTTGATACAGCGACCTATGCACCATTGGGTGCGGATAAGGGTTATAAGTAAGTAGTGTAATTACTCTTACTGTCCGCCTCCGTAGTGTAATGATCAGCACGCTCGGCTACCGTTCTGGAGGTCCCGGGTTCGATTCCCAAGGGGGGTAAAATAAATATAAGTGATTTTTTTCTCTGTAATATTTATTCAATATTACCATGGACTGGTACCTGAAGCGGAGGGCTGATCACCTTTCCTTCATGTGTAAAAACGATCAAGATAATACTGCGTTTATATGACACAGTGCCTTATGCACCATTCGGGTGCGGATAAGGGTTTTATTATTATTATTATAGTGTAATTACTAGTTTACAGTCAAATATCTGCAAATTTCCCTAGCGGTAGATATTCGTAAACTTGGTTGATTTCTATATATAATTAATAAACTAAACATGAAAACATTAAATAATATACTTTAATGATAATCAAATAACATATAACCGTTGTCAGATGGCAGAAGAGAATGGTAAATGTAACCTGATTTTAAACGAAACGTCTCTGTTAGTTACAGCTGTAAAATGTTGATGGTAGGTCTAGAATCTTGGTAACGTAAGTAATACTTCGTATTAACAGGTCTCTAAACGTTCGTATAAATTTTAAAAATACTATCATTAGGTAGATAAAGTTGCATGTTAAATTTGTTCCGCTTTGAACACAAGATTTATCGCTGCAGGGATTGCTTCCAAAGTCGCCGAGTAAATACGAAAGCACACATATCACGTTACGGAAACTTCCTATAGCGGTGGACCAGTCGTCGGCAAACTTATCACCAAAGAACCACATATGCACATTACGACGAATAGAATATTTCTTGAGAGTCGAATCTGTTTTTGCTATTTTAGTACACCTTAATTATAATTTTAGACTTTTGTTAAATTACTGGTACACGCCCGATAAAACTTAATTTTACAAATCAAATTCACCTTTACAATAATTGAAATCCGACTTTCTCTGGGAAGTGGGCTCTTTTCAAATGAAGAAAATTTATGAAGATTGTAATTATATAAAAATTATTATAATAAAAATAATAATAAAACCCTTATCCGCACCACAATGGTGCATAGGGCACTGCGTCATATAAACGCAGTGTTATCTTGATCGTTTACACATGAAGGAAAGGTGATCAGCCCTCCGCTACAAGTACCAGTCCAGGGTAATATTGAATAAATATTACAGTAAAAAAATCACTTATATTTATTTTACCCCCCTTGGGAATCGAACCCGGGACCTCCAGGACGGTAGCCGAGCGTGCTGACCATTACACTACGGAGGCGGACAAAAATACTATCATTAATTTGTTGCGCTTTGAACACAAGATTTTTTTGTGCCAAATCAAATTTACCTTTACAATAATTGAAATCCGACTTTCTTTGGGAAGTGGGCTCTTTTCACATGAAGAAAATTTATGAAGATTGTAATTATGTAAAAATTATTATAATAAAATAAAATTCACCATCTCTTAATTGATTTTATGACAAAATTACGTAAAAATATCCACAGATGCCATTTCTATACAAGTTACATCATATTAACTGACAGAAGGATTTCGACGTTCAGTAACGTTGATACTCCTTTGAGAAATATTCCCACCGACGTTCATTTACGTCCATGCTCCCGGAAAGGTTAATAAGGATTTTATAGGTGCGTTTGATCGGCGCGTGATCACGGTGCGCGTAAATTCGATCACGCTTAACTGTCGTAGTTGCTTTTATTTTAAAAAAAAAAACGGTCTGCCAGACAGTAAAATTCCGTGTAGTGCACAAGCGCACAAAAAGTCGCATGCTGTTCCGAAGCCACACTTTTCCGATCCATGCTGTAGACCATGGGTCGGCAACCTTTTGTTGTAAAAGGGCCAAATATTTTTCATGGGGATCAGTGCGGGCCGCACTTGCAGTAGGTATACATACAATATTTATGTACAAATATTTTAGTTTTAAAAATAAAACGATAAGTGTATATTTTAACGACATTTGTTGTATTTAATAAAATCAATGAGATTCCCTTCGCTCCCTTTCTCGCTTCCTTTCGCTCGATTGTGTATAATATCGTCCGTCATGTGCGTTGCGGCGAGAATCTCGCGGGCCGCACCAAGATGTCTCGCGGGCCGCAGGTTGCCGACCCATGCTGTAGACTAATGCAAATCGTGTGTCTAATATCTCAATATCACATACGATACTGATTGATTGATTACCTTAAACTTGATAACGTCCTACCCGCACGCTCTATTAGTTTGATAATTTGTCACTATTTTACCTGTAAGTTTATATGTGTAATGATTTATAAATACGATTATGGTCATATTACACATAAGTGAACACACTTTTAGCTCCGGGCGATGCTGCAAAACATATTGGTCAGATAAATCATATATCATTACAACTAATAAAGTTGTTGGGGTTGACAGATATGTCAATCTACCAATTAGCACTTGTTAAATACAGCCAATCGCAGCATGAATAAAATGTTTTTTTAGGAATATTGAAATGTAAATGATTAATATCTTTTTGATCATTCAGTATAAATATGTATTTACGTACCTACAGCCGAATACAAATTAACCCTTCACTGCATAATGTATAAAATTTGTTACATACCCAAAAGTTAGTGTTAAAACGTCCTTTAAAAATATAAGCAACCATTCTTTGTTGTTACTGATTAGATACATTGATGACTCACGTATACAGTTCATAATTTAGCCAAAAGACGCGCTATGAACGCCAAAATACTATGTTCACTTGTCTCTCGAAGACGAACTGTCAATGCAGTCATGCAGTCATGCAAAAAAAAGTGATGCAGTGAAGGGTTAATATTTATTTAAATAATTTGTTGTATTTCATTCTCTAACAACAGTCAACAAATATTAATTTAATTTGTTATTTGCACCCGGCTACGCATTTTATTAAATGGAAAAGAAAGGAAGCAGAAAGCATAGAATTATTTGATATTTAATTTAACAATGCTTGTGAAGCATTGAAAACTTTTTAAGAATCTATGAAACAACAATTTAATCAAATTTAATAAAAATGTTTAGTGGCAGCAGCCAACAAGAAATATGCTGTCCGCCATAGACAATATTTTATATTGTTTGTGTCAGCATAATGGTCAGCACGCTCGGCTACCGTTCTGGAGGTCCCGGGTTCGATTCCCAAGGGGGGTAAAATAAATATAAGTGATTTTTTCACTGTAATATTTATTCAATATTACCCTGGACTGGTACCTGAAGCGGAAGGCTGATCACCTTTCCTTCATGTGTAAACGATCAAGATAACACTGCGTTTATATGACGCAGTGCCCTATGCACCATTGGGTACGGATAAGGGTTTTTTTTATGTCTAAAACACGCACATGTTTGAATTCAATGTTGTGTCAAAATTCTTAACTAATCTGTTAATAGCACTAGAAGATTTAAACTTTTGAACAAACAAACAGTTAAATTTTAAATTATATAGATTTTCTTCAATGTTATGAAAGAGTTTAATACGTTTTCATTTTCTTTCTAAACCATCTATTAACAACACAAATTTATGTTTGTTTTAAAGCAGTGGTTCTTAACCTGGGTTCGATGGAACTCCAGGGGTTCGGTGAGTCAGTCTCCTGGGTTCAGCGGAGGTCAAACTACACACCCGACTTATTGTATGACATATTGATTTATCTAATAGATCTAGTATATTATATTAAAATAATATATAAAATATTATGAAAAATGATACGACATACGATGTATTCATTTATACAATAGATATAGTACATTATTTGAGAGGAATATATCAATCCAGCAATATTTTTTTCAATTGAGGGTTCCGTGAACGCGCATATGAAACTGGTGGGGTTCGGTACCTTCAACACGGTTAAGAACTACTGTTTTAAATCATTTTTTTCTTCAGTAATTTTAATACAGCTCATGAGATATTGGTTTAAGTGCATGTTTTATTCCTTATAAATTAAAAGACATTTTTAAATAAAAATACTTTAAGAAAAATAATGACCTTTCTCAGGTATTTTATTAATGTAAACATTGATGTAAAGCAGCATTCAACGACGATAATTATTTGACAGACAATGATACCAGAAAACACAGAGATTTATTGCGTTAGATATATCGATACGTATGATATATGATACTCTACATTTGATACGACACATTGATTAATGGTAAGCATCCTGTAAATAATTTATTGTATTCAAACACGCGTTTTGCGAAAGCTCACAAACTACAAATTTATTTACTTTCATTGAGCAATTGAACATCTTAACAATTTACCGAACGAGCCATATTAAAATATTAAGCAAAAGTATCTTCTCACCTAGTACCCCCCATATACATTTTTTCTGGTGAATTACCAATCCTGGGAACAAAGTGAATGGTGCACTGAAATCAGTTATAGCAAATAGAAACCTATCAGCGGAAACTAAACTGGCAGTGCACAACGGAGTCCTGGTTCCAACTCTAATGTATGGAAGTGAAACATGGATTTGGCAAAAGAAGGATGAAAGTAGACTGAATGCAGTCGAAATGCGATCTCTCAGAAGAATGTGCGACAAAGCGATGTATGATAGATGTACGAATAGTGAAATAAGGAAGGAATGCAAAACTGAGATAAGCATTATCGATAAAATTAAGAAAGGTGTGTTGAGATGGTTTGGACATGTAGAACGAATGAGTGAGGAAAGAACGGTAAAACAAATTTATGGGCGAATGTTAGCGGGAAAAGAAGCAGAGGAAGACCGAGAAAAACATGGCACGATCAGGTATGCCGAATACTTGAAAGTGGTCAGGTTAGGAGTCGTAACAATCGGCGGGTATGTATGAGGAGATGCATGAACGTGGAAGAGGCGAAGAATGTTTGCAAGGACAGAGTGGTGTGGCGCTCTATTCTCTCTGCCTACCCCTGCGGGGAAGCGGCGTGATGGTTTTAATTACCAATCCTAAGGGCACAAGTGCCAAACAATCCGCAGTTAACTAAGCCCGTATCATTATGCTTAGCGGAAATTTACATTATTTTTTTTGATGCGGAATGAATCGAAACATATGTCATAATTACATATAATAAAACCCTTATCCGCACCCCAATGGTGCATAGGGCACTGCTTCATATGAACGCAATGTTATCTTGATCGTTTTACACATAAAGGGGATCAGCCCGCCGCTTCAAGTACCAGTCCAAGGTAATATTGAATAAATACTATTGTGAAAAAATCACTTGTATTTATTTGACCCCCCCTGGGAATCGAACCCGGAACCTCAAGAACGGTAGCCGAGCGTGCTGACCATTACACTACGGAGGCGGTCAAAACAAATATATTAAGTGAAACATAAAAAAAAGGAATTGTTAATATCTATTTATTAGTATATCTATCCAAATGAGATTTGAAAAAATATCTTTGGATTACAATATATGCTAAAGATGTAGCATTTTTTTATCATTTTCTTCAAATTGATTGGTAAAAATACGACTCAATTATAAATCAGACATTTAACGTGGTTGAGATCGATGTGTACAATATTATAAACGCCGAGTCATCATGTACAGGATACTGTTTGTGCATTTAATTAATCTTCTGATCATTCAATACATTCAATCGCGAAGAAACCAAATGACCGATGTAAACTTATTCAAATACGTTTAAATAGCTTGCTTACTTGCATTGTATATATCGCTCACTCCTTTCAATAACGTCATATATCAAAAATCGTCAATTTTCATTTGTGCATATTTTCGAAATGCCCAGAAAATGTACTATATCTCAGCAAATGCGGCATTTTTTAAAACTTAATATTTAGCCGCTGTAGCGCAAAAATTTTTGTTTTTGCATTTTGAAAAAACGTATGGTTAAATAATTTTTTTAAATATACTAAATATTTTTCAAATGGAGAAAGAACATTCAGGTTTTACCTAAAAAGATCTGCTGCACAGTAAAATGTTTGATAAGTGGCTTGATATTTATTTTTAATACATTGTATTATATTTTTAAACTTTAAAAACGATCTCCAGAAAAATAAAGTTTTTTGATATATGACGTTGTTAAAGGAGTGGGCGATATAATATAATATATCATTATAATAACATACTACAACCAAATACTACGTTTTCGTTTTGTTAACCTTTCCCTTACAGTGCTAAAAAAAATCGCGTGCAACGGTGATATGTATTTTGTACACCAAATGAAAATGAGAATTAAAAACGAGGAAAATGTAAATATTCCTAAATGTTGCTTTTATTGATCATATTTGGAGTTGAAATGTGTCAATTTTATAATGTTAGCTCTAGTAAGTATCTGAAAAAGAGAAAAAAAATACATCACAAGAAGCCGCCATAGCTAGCATAGCGGCACAACCACCTCAAAGGACGACTTGCGCACTAAAAGGATAAAGGAGCAGTATGAACTCGCGTGCACGTGTACGCAAAGCATGGCACACACGCACACTGGGTAACGTTTGTGTATTGGTGATTTTATTGGTGATTTTTTCACAAATTATTTATTTCCGTCGCTGCAAAATAAAACGATGTAAAATAAAAAAAATGTGAGTTCGTATTTACGTATTATATTTTTTTAGTATATTCTCATTTTTAAAGCATACATATATGTCGCAAACTTTATTTTATTAAAATTAAACACTTGAATAATCCACTTTATCGAGTTTTATTTTTATTTACGACTAGTTTCGAAAACAACAATTGTTTTCATCTTCTTTTTACCTTTAAGTATAATTTAATTGTTATTAAGATTACTAAACAAATACATAAATTTCACCGTATAATAATTATTATTATTGCATCTGTGTATGTAGAATGCATGGCATGTTAAATTAATGATACCAGGCAATCAGGAATAAGGCGGCTCGTATGCTAATCCACTTAAAGCCGCAACTTAATATTATGCAAAGCGTACTTATTCCATTGCCGCTAATAAACACTTCATATTTATTTAGTTCGCCGTGTGTAGGATTTGATGCGAGTTAATTTCATTTATGCAAGTAGTGTAAAGAGCTTAAATGATACACAATTAATGCAACTTTCACAGGGAAAGTAACACCACCATAACGCGTCTCTTTATTATTATACTAGCTATACAATGCAATCTAAAACACTAAGATATTTAATTTATGCATTAATTTAAACTTCATATATAGAAAAGAAATATATACATTGTTTGGCTTATTTTTTAAATCCAACATCTTCCAACCAACCAAAAACAGGTTGTCGATATTGGTGACAACGTTTTAACACCTTATATAGCTGTTTGCGATCAGAATGTGGATAGTGTAACATAATAAAACATTAATTATAAATTACTGCTCTATTAATTTAAAAATTGCCTTACATTTTGTCAAACATCTTTTTTTTATTTATGATAATAAGGAAAGCAAAGGAAAAAGGGAAATTGGAAAAAGGAAAATATTAAATGAAATATCAAAAAACATCTACCATGAGCAAAATTTGCGTGTAGTATTGCGTGTGTGTAGTTGTTGCGTTCAACAGATGGCGCTGCCATTACGTTAAAAATCACAATTATATAAATAAATAAAACTCTTGTACTCCTATGCAATATTGTGTCAAAATTTCAACGCAATTCGTTAATAATATTTTTTTTTTTTGATTTTAAATAATCTTATATTTACATTTTCATAAAAATATCTAGATTGGTCCTTTTTTCATTAATATAGATGATGAGGGGTAAATGAAATGCATTAATTTTTTTTTAAAACTATCATCTTTGAAAATAATTTTAAATCAGAAAAAAACATTTATTCGTAAATAATATTTGTTTTTTTTTTACGATTTGTAAATAATATTATTATTTTTAAAATTTAATAAAATAGTCAGGTATCTATAAAATTTTTTGAAAAAATGATTCATTTTTTACTGCCTGCCCCTTTGGAAAAGAGTCGTAATAGTGGATTAAATACCTATGGTAGAATATTCATGATTTAAAAGTCTTACCGTGTACAATTTTATGAATCGAAATCCTAAAAAAAAAAATTACAGAAAATAATAAAATACCAACTAAGTATATAGTCCTTTCCACACAAATATTACTCGACCAGCAAACGCGTTTCTTCGTAACAGACATCATCACACTAGTGTGAGGCTAGACAAAATTCTATATTACTTTTATGTTTTACATACATCAAGGCAGGGCTTGAAAACCATGATTTTATGTTTAAGAAATTTTGACAAAATGAATTTAACTTGAATGAGTTTAAGTAATGTATTGTAATTATAATAAAATTTTTGTGGAAAAACAATGAAGTTGTTATTTTTTCTATAAAATGCAGTTCCACCAAGAAATGTCGGTACAAAACATAACTTTTACAGAAAAATTTATGAATACACTGCACTCATTGTTATTTTGATATTTTTAAAGTTAATGAACCAGTAATTTAATAATGAGGACATGTATAATAAATACTAGTGTATATGTGAATAATAATCTAACATCAAATGTAGAATACTAAATTCCTACATACGTAATGCCTTGTATGGCTCCGCTTTGAAATAATCTAAATATGTCAATGTGGCATTCTCACTATAGAACATGTGCCTAGATTTCAAGTCTGCATTTGCAAGCGCGTAAAATAAGACTGTCATTTGAAGCATAAATCTGCGCATTGGCTTTACTGCGTACTTCCTGAACCACGAGGTATACAAATAAGGTAGAGGATCCTAACACTGTTCCAATCATGTCGCTCACTCCTTTCAACAACTTCATAAATCAAAAATCGTCAATTTTCAGTTATGCATGTTTTCGGAATGCCCAGAAAATGTACTTCATCCCAGCAAAAGCGGCATATTTTTAACTTAATAACTAACCTAACCTAACCCGCTATAGGGCAGAAAGTGTTGTTTTTGCATTTTGAAGAAAAGGTATTGTTTAATTATTTTTTTTATTATCCTAAATATTTTTCAAAATAAGAAAAAACCTTCAGGTTTTACCTAAAAAGATTTGTTGCACACTAAAAAGTATAATAAGTGGCTTGATATTTATTTTTCATACATTTTATTATATTTTTAAACTTTAAAAACATTCTCCTAAAAAATCAAGTTTTTTGGTTTATGACGTTCTTGAAAGGAGTAAGCGATATATTAAATCCTTTTTCAGCCATGAGTCCAGAGATAAAAAAATTCTCACAATATGTTAAGTAATGTGGTAGTCAATCAGGGGCAAAATGGTGAATGATACACGGTGCATGAAGATATCATTTTAACCAGGCAATGACAGATCTTAAGCCCTTTAAATGACCAGACTTCTATATTCTTCTTCATCAAAATTTTTAGTAGTATGGTTGCCAATCATGGTGAATGTTGCATTTTGTAAAGTGATCGCTCAACCAGCCTATGACAGGTTTTAAACCCTGTAAATACTCAGAATTTCATATTTTTATTCATCTTTGTTGAAATGATAATGCTGCTAATTGTAATTGAGTTTTATTTCATCTCACGCGACTAGTTTCGAAAACTACAATTGTTTTCATCAAGTGGTAAGTGGTACAAAAAGTTTTTGTTATCATTTGTTGATAAAAACATTTGTAGTTGTCGAAACTAGTCGTGTGTTATGGAATAAAACTCATTTATTGATTCGGCAATCTCTTTGTGGTAAAATCTATCCATTTTGAATTTTTAATCGTTTGAAAATGACGCGGAATGCATCAAAACATGTGTCGCAATAGATTTTAAGAAAAAGTGGTATTTACTAAGAAAAACTTAAATGAAATAAAACTCAATAAGTAGTAAAACAGGATGTTTAAATAATTTACCATCATCACATCACTTAAAATTGTACCTTATCTCGTATGTGAAATATATGGCGGTAAAGGGAAAAGTTACCCTTCATTTTCAAGTGATCATTTCCACACCGACATGTGAATCGTTACCAAGGAATGTACATATTTCCCAACGCGGTCGCGGCCGAACGATCTAGTACTAATTCCATAGTTCACGACGTATGGTAATTCTCCTTATCACGGGCGCTGGCAGCTTGTCAAGGGAGTATGTGACACCGGTCTTGATTCGATAGCTTATAATTTAAGAAGCGTGAGGCTTGAATCACAGTCCGGTGTCCGGCTTACTGCGTTATCACACGGGGGACCGGTTATTCCGCTACCAACGCATTCAATATATTATTCGAGGAACGTATTCGAGGAACGTTTGTAAAGAAACACCCAGATGTCTTAAGTCAATTCGCAACACTGAAGCCAATAATTAATATAATTAAGATAGCGAGTCAACGACGTATAATATGTTATATTAAAGTTCATACAAGCTGTTTTTTATTGTTTATTTATTCCAATTTTTATTTTTATTTTTTATTTTTGTTTAAACTTCATGTACAGAAAAGAAATAAGTACGTTGGCGGGGTTATTGCTAAAAAGCAATATCCTCCAACCAACCAAAAACTGACTAGTGATGTTGGTCAAAACGTTTGATACCATATACAGCTGTTTGCAATCAGAGGGTAGATAATGCTTGAACATTGAAAAAAACATTTTTGCCATTGCTAAAACATAGAACTCGAAACATTAAATTTAACAAAAAATTAATTCAATGTAGCTATCAATTGATGAAACAGCTTTAAAAATAACAAATGCCAATCTAATATGTAATTGAGTGTCAAGAATCTATTGTTTTCTATTGTTTTTCAGCAATTTCCTTTTATTCGACTTAAACCGACTGTGACTGTTTACAGTGTAATCATATAAAACGTAAATTCGTAACTTTAATATGACTGTAATTACAGTTAAATAAACGGCCATAATTCATTGGCTAGGGACAGAAGGATAATTTGATAACAGAATGCAATAATAGCCGAACAGTTTGTGAAAACTTGTTCGTAAATCATTATTTATGAACTACCCCGCAGCGGCGGGCAATGCTACTAGAACATGTATCTGGAAATTAAAATCATAAAACACATTCAATGCAAATTAATCGTATCGCCTTGTTAGCCAAAACGACCTGCGCCTAGGGCTAAACTAACATGAACGAAATATAATGCTGTAAACCACAAATTGAATTATGCTTAATAATGCATTTAATAGTTTAATTCAGCCCACCTTGTGTTATTAAACGATATATAATATAAACCATTTATTTAGTACGAGTGTATATGGTTGCACAATTTTGTTGAATTTACCGTTTTATCAACCTTCTTGTCAACTCTTTCATAAAAATATTTCAATACATATACATATACATATATATATATATATATATATATATATATATATATATATATATATATATATATATATATATATATATATATATATATATATAATGTTCAACCTTTTTTAAAGAAAAATGTTTTTCCGCAGTGGCAGCGCTATCTGCTGATGTGAATAGCAATACACCCACTTTTGATCGTAGTTTATGGCGGACTGCGATATTTTTGAAAGCTACCAAAATATTGTTTAATCACGAGTATTGTGAAAGCAAACGATAGGAAATGTGCGCTTTCTATTTCCTTTATTTTCTATTCAACTAGAATGAGCCACAACAACGCGAGGCTGGATACGACTTAATTAAAATAAACGTTTTGCTGTAATCAAATTTATAACACATGTTGTTTGCCACGACAGCAATAGGTAATAAATCATTAACTCAATCTAATCTTTTTAAGCCTCTTATTCACTGAAAATTTTGATTAATTTAATTTTTAATTTGCACTAGTAGAACCGCCAAGATAAAAAAGGCACAAAGATTTATTGAATTTAAAATAACTTAAGTTATTATAAATGATTCATTAATGTTCTAAAATATGCAACTACAAACTTTGATCAAGTTTACCCTTAATTTTACTCAGACTGTTCCAAAAACTAATCAACCATCACGCCACTTCTTTCCAAGGGTGGTCAGAGAGAATAAGACACCACACCAACCTGTCTTTGTAAATCATCTTCGCCTCTTCAACATTCATGCGTCTCCGAATACATACACGCCGATTATTTCGACTCCTGACCTGACCACATTCAAGTATTTGAAATAATTGTAAATGTGAAATAAAAAATATAAAGGATTAAACTTATTCATCGGACTTGTCCCTGAAGTGCAGGAGTGCAACCTTGACTTCATGTAAGTTACGATCAAGATAACACTGCGTCAATACGATGCAGTGCCCTATGCACCATTTGGTGCGGATAAGGGTTTGATGGAAAACTTATTCATCTAAATTTAACAACTTAAATGGAAGGAGTATGAATGAAGAAGTCAGTTTTATTATTATCACCACGCACATAAATTTTATGATAAGAAGTACTTGATCATGCAAATTTTTCCTCAGTCTTCCTCTGCTTCTATTACATTAAATGTTCCAATCGAAAGTTGTTTTGAACTTATACTTGTAAGTATAATAAATAAAAAATAAATAAAAATAAAATAAAAAAATAAAATAAATCAACTGAGGTTGTTCTCTCAAACAGCTGGTTTATTATCGAAGCTTTTACCACCACCCGCAACGCGCACCGGTAGCGGTCAACCAAAATTCTACCAATTTATTTTCAACCCGAGCGAACTCCAAATTAATGACGAAATTGAGCACTGGTTTGTAACTGGGTTTCACTTCCCTTACCCAATTATGACACAGTATTAATAAAAACAAATCAATAACTGTTTTAAATAGATTTATATCAAAGCTGTTTTAATAAACAGTATTGAAAAAATATTTACAACATTTTGATTGTGTCTAAACACTCAAAATGTTGTAAATAAATTATCTGGTCAAATAATAAGCTTAAATAATAAAAATTGAATGGTATTTTCTGGCGTTTCTCATGTGTGTGATTATAATCCAGGATTCGGACCTCACAGACTAATATAAGAGTTTCTGTTTGATAAAAAGCTTCTTTACATCTCACCAATAGATGTCTCTCGTAAAGTTCTAGTGATTCATGAACAAGGTTTCTAAATTGGTTCATATATATAGAGCTTCCAAGAATTTGAATAGTATGGTTGTCAATAAAGGGGAGAATTGGTGAATTTTACACGTGTGTAAAGTGATCACTTAAGCTAGCTTATGATAAATGCCCAGACTTCCATATTCTTCTACATCTTTGATAAGATGTAAAAAAAAATATAATAATATGAATATAAATATTTATTGTTTTTAACATTAATATAACCTTCAAAAATCGTAAGTATTTATCATATATGTGACATGTCTAATTATATCTTATGACCATGTCAAAATGTAAAAAATATCTTCTGGGGGAAACCAGATTCGCACACACTCCAAATGTTGTGAATAAAATAACTTGTCACATTATAAGCTTCATAAAAATTGATAATCATGTTTTCAGGTATCTCCATGTACGTAAAATAATTTGGTTAGGAGCTTTATAAAATCTTAAATAAATAACCATAGATTCATCTACATATGTCAAAAATGCATCCTTATACCATATTAATTTTCGTACCCACAAATTTTGTTAAAATTCAGCGTAATAACGAAAACTCCACACAAAAAATGACATTAAATGCTCTGTCCTCGCCCCTTGTGTCATATCATTTTCTAAATTAACTAGGAAATATGTTCTACGCTCATATTATGTAAAATAATTTTAGAGGATTTAGTTTATACGCGTATGAATAAGAAAGCATTGTATTCCGTTCCTCCTGTTTTCCGTAAAATATACATAAGCATTTATAAGAATCTATTTAAAGCAATGATTCTCGCTTACTCTCTTTTCTAATCGTTCCAAAAGCTTCATTTTATTTCTTCCTCTATTCGTTTCGGTTCATTATTCAGTGTGAAACTTCCTTCTACAAGGCCTGCCTTACAATGGTCCATCTACCGTACAACCAAGTTCTACTCGCCTATCTCTAACTAGCCTCTCGGCTCTCCATTCATAACGGGCTTGGAGAGCAATAAAAAAGGTCCAACTAATTATACGTGTCGACCGAAACGCTACAAGTGACTTCCGATGGATATTAAGACTAAATGCATTAACAAAACGTTATTAATTAGTAGGCAAAGAAGTGGTTATAATTTAACACATTTTTTTTATTTGTTTAATATTGTTACATTTTTAAGTAAAACATAATACAACTTCTAAACATGTATACATACTTATGTCAAACTTAATGTTTTAGATTCGCTGTGCCTCTCCAAAAAAGAGACTGAGCTATTGTACATATAATACATATTTAAGATTCAGAGAATCCATCTTTCACCCTTATGAGACTTATATGCAATCCTTTTTTTTAATCAATTATCCCTTCTTAATTTTCATACCCATATTACACTTATGTCCTTCAACCAGAGCTGTTGCAATATATCGTCTGCATCCCATCAAATACGTAATATTATAATCCTTCATCCTTAAATCTAAATCGCAGTAATGTTTTAACCCTGCTTTTGTATGACTAATTACAAAGTTAAAACCACATTGATGCAGCGACGCATGTGAGGAAAATATTGATAAATTTTAATTTATGATTCACAATAATATTTGTATTCATTTTACAATTTAAATACCCAACCTTCATATGATGGTTTACTAGGATATTTTACATATTTAAAATGGAGCATTTTTTTCAAATAATATAAACAAACAAAATAACACGTTTTAAAATAAATACAATGTTTATTTTTTTGTGAGGTTACATGAAAAAATAAAAACACGAGGGAGTTAAAAGAGTCAATTAAAACCAAGAAACTGCTAAATCAAGAAGGGAACATACTCGTATTCAGCTTACGGGCATTACAATTTTTTGTTCAGGTAGGATATTTTTTTATTGTTCACAGTTTTGAGTCAATTTGAGTAGAACGCGATATGGGTATTGTTGATTCTAGCTCAAGTCTATGTAAATATACGCGAATCAATTATTTAAAGAGAACAAAGGGTGATGACTTGGCGGATTTGGTCATTGAGTATCGCTTCTGTGGAAAGTTCATTAACACTTCGGGATTATTGAGGTGTGAAGAAGCTCTAAGCAAACGTAGCAGTGCAATGGGGAACACCATAAAACCACCGTGATAAATGAACAAATCGAATGTGTTTTATACCATCAGAGATATCCAATAACTCAGCCATTTCCTTTACGTGTGTAAAACCCACGTAATTACAAACATCAACATGTTATTATAAGGCACTTCCATTCGGGGGATAATTTATATCTGTAATACTGGAATCATTTTTTATACTATCGTCGACGGCGTTATAGCCCAGGTAAATTAAAATAACAGTAATTATTATCATTATTCAAAATAAATCATAAAAGAGTCTTTATTCTCCTTAACCTTCCTTAGAGAAATTATCTTTGCCACATTTAAATCGTATGTCATTATTAAATATTCCTATTATTTTTGTTTACTTTTTTTACTATTCGTTCGCTTTGTAATAAAAATAAACGTTCCCCATCAAAAATATTTATTTTTATAGACTGATAAACTGTCCAATAATTCCCATAGATTTTATAAAATCTCAAAAACAGATGTTTTGCGCCACCTGATATAAAGCGAATGATTTGAATCAATCTGGTCAAACTGCTGATACCAAAGGGAAGGTTATTTTTAGTTTTACAAAACCAAGCTTTAAAATGTTTAGAAAAATATTTTTTGCCGAGTATTTGGCCAAAATAAAAGTGTCTAAGAATACCCTACTTTTTTATGACAGCATCGACCTTTGAAATTCGCTTAAAGAAAGTAGCTTTTAGTCCAATATGTATCAATTTTAAATAAGTTCATAGTCCAAAAATTTAAAAATAGTATTTGAGAAGGTATGATCTTTGTGCTGAGTGAGTAATAAATACATTGATAGCTTCTGACCACCGCAGGCTGGTACCTAACCTACATCCTCAATTTATTTGCCTGGTCAACAAAAACGAAACGGTGGAGTTTTATGAATGAAATCCCATGGACAACAAAGAGAATACAAGAACACTCGGACGCTTTTACATGCTACCGGTGAGAATACATGGAGAAAAAACGACAGAGCCGTAAACGAATAAGAAGATAAAAAAAGCACACCGAGGTTTCGTCTACGTGCGTTCAAATCTCACCACACTCGACTGAGCGCGCAGGGCTATCATATATGGAAACCGCAGCCGATATTCGGCCGAGACATGCTTCCTACATACACTTGTTTCCCGACCAGTTCCGCAAATCGCTGAACATTCGACGATATCACGCCACGAACTGACAAAACTCGAGTTTTTTTACGAGATGATTGCCTGCACATATAAATTGATACCTGGTTTGCGGTATACCCATCGTACGAACGTGTCATTCGACCTCGGGCTTTTGATTGTAGAGTATCGTTGGTGGTATGCTATAAATCGAATGATGGCAAAAAAAAAACTCGCGATAAATCACATACTTCCATTAGCGCGTTAGGTGGAATATAGGTATTATTTGCGCATGAATGAAATTTATGGGAAGCCATCAATCGTGTTTTTTTAACGCTGTATTTCTATATGGTTCTCCATATAACTTTTTGCAGTTACAATAGAGACATTTTTTACTGATTTTTTACTCTGTGTTTTTTTTATACATTTCCCATGCTTTGTAAAACGTATGACAATTTTACAATTGTGATTAAATATCGGTAAGGATTGCTCAAAAGCTTAGGATTCTTTATATTTGGAGTAAAAATGCATACTACTTATAATTTCACACATTTTAGCTCACCATAGTTTATATCCGATTATGTGTTACAATTTTGATTAAATTCCGCAAATTCATATTGTTTTTATTTTTAAATGACAAACTTGTATGAATATGCTTAATTTCACATAAATGTTATACAAACATGATTTTTCTTTTCCTTAAAATTATCGAATACCTAATAACCACAATTCACAGGACGAGGTTGTTTAAAAGAATATTTTTATATTCTTCAATATAAATATATTTCGAGTTTTGTCAGTCATATTTTAGTGATATTCGCAAGCTCGGTTTATTATTGTTTACAACATGATATTTAAAAATAAAACATGTCAATCTTTATCGGGCACTCTTACTATGTAAGGGTCTTTAGAATATGATTTACGACATTTTGCTTTCCAGATATCTTGAATTCACGCACTGGAGAAGAAAGAACCATACTATTATAACTGAGACAAAATGCTTATATAATGCTTCCTTAAATAATTTTTATCAGACACAACAAATCCAAGGAAATAATATACAGGGACATTGCAATATTTGGCAATCTAAAAAAAATCATTAATTGATTCGGCAGATACGGTGTTTAAAAATGATGCTGAATGCATCGCCATTCCGTGTCACAATAGATTGAAAGAAATAATGGTGTGAACTAAATAAAACTTAAATTAATAAAATGATACCCAATTTATGATGACTAATTTTTTTAAATAAAATTTATGACGTTTTTACAGATCATGCGTATTTTATTTATTGTAACTGCAGACAGTTGGTAGAATTCCATATTGAATTGTTGGGTAATATATCCAAAATAAAACAAGGTTTTTGTTGGATTGAATTGTACATTTATTTATGTATGTACATATATCTTAATACGTGACGCGTGTCGTCTTCTTACGACATTGCAGTGTTTGATAATGTCCTAAGAAGACAAAACGCGTCACGTATTAAGATATACATAAATAAATGTAGAATTCAATCCAACAAAAACCTTGTTTTATTTTAGATATATTACCCAACAATGCGTATTTTATATAGATCCCGGTAATTATTTTTTTAAATGAGAAAGAGTTGATATTTTGTTACACATTTCAAATATATCTTCTACTCATTTTAATTGCTTGAAGGTCCCTGCCCTTCTGACGGTATAGTATCATTGAGGATGACTAATTGTTACATGTCTCCTGCTGAATCCCTTATCCGCATCAACTCAGTAGTCCAGTGGTTAATGTTACCGTTTAATGACGAGGCGTTGAGTTTAATTAACTCCGACTAACATTTTTTCCATCGCTTTTTAGTAGTTCTCAACAAATCGGTAGTCGCTTATAATAGTTAATGTGTAATAATTGAACCTCCGAGAATTCCAAAGCCAGAAAATCTTCGATGGAAGCGTTCTTTATTACCAACTTTGAGAATGAGAAAATAAAGATATTGTCATCTTGTCTGCTCTCGAAAAGCACAAGTCATCATTGGTTCCTCAGTACGTTCGTACTTCAATTAAGTCTAAACTGTATTAATGTAATATTTTATTGTGAGTAAACCAAACACCCGTTTAAATGAACGAATATTCATTATGCATACTCAGGGCTTTTTTCATGTAACGGCACCTTTTTCACGATTTTTTTTTTAATTTTGAAAACCAATTAGACGAACGTTAAACTCAAATATTTTAAGATTATATTAGCACTTTGAATCGATTTGTATTTTAAATATCTCTTGTATATTTGCAGTACCCTTTATTATAACCTAAAATAAAAATATATACCGTAAAGTGGGTATACATTGCACCAAAATACTGCATTTTTTCAAAAAATTGTCTATTCAGATCAGGTTTTTTACTTTTTCTGAGGTTTCAACTATTGCAATGTAATAACACAAATACCTGTAACATGTCTGATACATTTTTAAATTTTTATCTATTTTGCCTGTATTTTTTTTTTATATTTATATTTTGGTGCAAAGTATCCCGGGGTAAAGTACAACTTTGCACCATGATATTTTCTCTACACTTTTCGTACTAGAATCCAAATTGATGCAAAGTAAAGGCTATCCTACAAGTTTCGTTGCACTTTATGAAGGGTTTTGGCTCACAGTTCGCTAAATGCAGATTATAATATTGTATAATTATGGAAAAATAAGACACTTGATAGAAATTTAAAAAAATATATATTGAAAAATCCAACACAAATGATATTTTTTTCCAATACTGAAGGTTCAAAATTATATAAAATAAAAGGTGGATATTAAAACATATCGTACTACATAGGTAATAGGAATTAAAATTAAATTAGGTCTAAATATGGTCAAGTTCCGGGACGGTAAAGAAACCTCTTTTGGATTGCATTTTCGGTTATTTTATGGAACCCACTACATCCTTCCAAGAATATTGAAGAAAGTCATCCTTCATCAGCCACTTCCACGATTTGAGACTCTCCTGCATAGATTTAACAGCTCTGTCTTTCTTTATTTCCAAAATCTGTCCCGGAAATTTTTCTCCTTCATAATGAAATACAACATATTCTCCCACCTTCTTTTTTACTGGTCCTAATGAAACGGAAGAACAAATACGATAACTAGTTTCAGTCATCGTTTTTGTTCTTCTCCCTCTTCCTCAAAGCTTCCGTGTGAACTGTTATCAGTTAATGCTAAATATGCTGGAAGTTTCGATGCGGAAGATGGGATCATTGATGTAGTTGGTTCAGGTAGCATTTGTGTCTCGTCAACATTCATTTCGACATTTGGATCGTGAGCAATGCTCTTACCTGGTTCTATCGGTATCGTTTTCCTGCGTTTTAAGACTAAATTCTTTAGGTTGAATCTGTTTTCTTCCAAAAACTGTTGAAAACTCTGGCGCACGTCATCGTCGTACGCTTTTAATGGCAACCGATTAAGCAACTGACTAGTTTTAGCAACAGTCAAGGTTTTATGTCTTTGCAAAAATGATCTTATCCATTCAGAGCCTGGTACGTTGTTCTTTAATATTCGTACTCTTCTGCCAAATCTATCCAAATAGGCTATTAGAATGTAGCGAATGTTAAAAACACTCACTGAGAAACCGTACTCACTCATGTCTACTATGCAGTTTACGAAGGATTGCTCTTCGCCCTTGTCACATATCGGAGGTCCTTTGAGCTTATAGTTAATCGTCCTTCTGGGGATTTTAAAATTTCTTCAGCCTTTCTTTGACTGATTGTACCATTTCGAATGGCCTCCAAACACTGCTCCACTCTCTTCGGTGTAAAATCGCAGTATCGTCTGGCATAAGGCCGCTGTTTGTGTGTTCTTGAGATTTTTGAAAAAAATATACCATCAGGAATTAAGTAAGTACACAAAACCTATAGATATTTAGCAAAAATGTCAAGTTGTATTAGCCGTTTTAAGACTTTTCATCAAATTAATTAACTATGGTCTTTTGTGGATACTTTGCACCTGGTGCAATGTTACCCCAAATGTGGTCAATACAAGTCAGTTCTTAAAAAAAATATTATTTTTACATAAACTTGACAACGTAACTAAAAAATACAGCATTTGAGAAAAGCAGGGCTTACCTACCTACGATTTAGAGACCACTCACTTATTGTAACTTGTTTCAGTATACTGATTACACTGGATTTTTTCGGACACAATTTTCAGACAGAAAACTTTCTTTACATTCGGACAGGAAAAACGCATTGAAGCAATAGCGACCGACTGTTACTTTTATAAACCAAAAAGTAGATTGAAGTGCCATCTATCAGAAACAAAAGAAAGTAGAATGAAAAATGACATGTATCAGAGATGACCAGCTCCACAATATCTTTACAGAAGGTGGTGCAAAGTATCACCCATGGTGCAAAGTATACCCACTTTACGGTACCCACAAACAGGCAATTAAAAAAAAATAATAAAACGTATTTTGAATTTTGTCAACGTGGTGTTAAGGGTAAAAGTGTCAAAAGATGTTATTGACTACCCAATATACACATGTAACCCCCAAATAAATATTTATTTTTACCGTTTATTTCATAGTTGAATTTAATGCTATGAAGAAATTTATGTGAATTTCTATTTTTCAGTTTTATCTATGTTTTACATAATTTTTGGCCGCACATTCATCTAAGGTATCGCATTTCGACTGTATTCAGTCTACTCTTATCCTTCTTTTGCCAAATGCAAGATCATCTAGCTCTTTTTCGGGTTGGAGCCAGGACTCCGTTGTGTACTGCCAGATTAGCATTATTCTTCTTTTTAGAAAGTGATGTGCTGTTTGGTGATCACCACACATCTTCTCGCGTGTGGTGATCCCGCCCACCGGTGCAAATGATCGCACGACCCACTTAACCTTTATCTCTATTCTTTTGTTCTCGGATGTGGATTGCGCACGCGCATCATTATCCACACCGGAAGATGCAAATACTTAAATCTAAATGCGCACTTTGAAGCGATAAGGTAACAAATAAGCGAATTCAAATAGACTACGTATATAATCACTGAGGTAGCTTTTATTTTTGACTGTAACACTGGTCATAATGCTTCAGAATAGTGCAGGATAAAGATAGCGCATAAGGGGGTTGAATTTGAAAATAGGAATCAAGTTGTGTAAGAATGAGGATTGAGGGTACAGCCTCTGAGTCTGCTAGGATCTGCAACACTAACTACGACATTTACTTTTCATTGTGTTGTTAGCGTGTTACAAAAATTTAATTTTATAACCCTAGTAGAAAACTAACCACCATTTAATTTTTATATATTCAATATGGAAGTCTATTTATTTACAGGGCTAACGATTGTCATAGGCTTGATTAAGTGATCACTTTACGTACGGGTCCGCCTCTGTAGTGTAATGGTCAGCACGCCCGGCTACCGTTCTGGAGGTTCCGGGTTCGATTCTCAAGGGGGGTAAAATAAATATAAGTGATTTTTTCACTGTTACATATATCCGATATTTTCCTGGATTGGTACCTGAAGCTGAGGGCTGATCACCTTTCCTTCATGAGTAAACGATCAAGATAACAATGCTTTTATGTAACGCAGTGCCCTATGCACCATTGGGGTGCAGATAAGGGTTTTATTATTATTATTATTACATACGGGTAAAATTCAACAATTCTTCCCATAATTCACAAAACACACTACTTATTTGCAACTCCTACATACCATTTATCATAATATATCATGGTTTATCATTATCTCATGGCATTGTACATATGAGTTCTCAAGAACCGTTTATTTTGGATTGAAAAATCTTTTATTTAGCAGGAACTTTATTTGGATGTATGCAATATCCGAACCCCGTATTATTATTACGTACTGGGAATCACATGAAAACATAATTTTCAATTTTATGCAGCTTATCTACCAAGACTATATTCTTCTTCATCTATGTTGAGATGACAAAAAATGTAAATATAACTCGTAACTGGAGAAAACCTAGATTTGTGAATAAATATTTAATAATAATAATAATAACAACCATATCCGCTCCCTAGGTGGAGCATATGGAGTCCACAAACTGTCTCCAGGCTTTTCTGTCGGCTGCCAGCTCCCTCGCATCCTCCCAAGTCAGATCCGCGTCCCGAAGTTCTGACGAGAACTGCCGACGAATTGTCAGCAGTGGTCGTCCTGGGCGGCGCGAACCTGATGCCTTGTAAAAGAGGCAAGCTTGATTAAGGCTCTCAGGAGGCATGCGGAGTACATGGCCAAGCCAACTGAATCGCCTTTTCTTGACGACAGTTATGACCAAGATTTGCTGCGTCCTACGCCTTATCTCTTCATTCCTCACAAAGTCAAACTACCGCACGCCTAAGATTCTCCGCAAACACCAAAATGGACGCACAAAATGTTGTGAACTGTACTTTTTATTACTTAGTAACCAGTGGATTATGGACATTACTTACTTGCAACAGTTTTTCATCTGTAATATTAAGAAGTAACTAACTAAATAAGAGAATTTAATGATTTGGATGAATGAATCGTGGTAATTTGTATTTTATGTTTGGATTACCATTAATTTGATTATCCAACGGAAATTGTTTCGTTTGTGACAACATTTTTGAGTTTTTGACAACGTATTTGTCATTCAACCGTTAATAATTTTGTGGTCTGTATCTATATTTATTAAGTAAGTATTTTAAAAACTATTTGAAGATCATTCAATCTAGAAGAAGTAAATAAACAGAACACGAATATACCGACCAAGTCCATTCGAACAGAAAATAAATGTTATAGTACCTACTTTAAAAAATCTTTCCTGGAACAATTATCATAAAATTGTTATTAGCCAAAAATTAAGTCTTAAAGTGAACTGAAATGTTACGTTATGTAAAGGATTATGATCGCCTAGTTGGTCATTTAAAAAAATACACGCAACGATTTATAATACTATCCTTTCTTACTTCATCCTTACTAAATTATTATCCATTCAAAATCGTCCTCCATTTATTTAGATAGATAGAGTTTATTGTCACATCACTTTTATATTTATTTAAAATCTGTTTGATACTTGCAAAAAGACGATTTCAGTAAAATCAAGTTTTTTTTCAAATAAAGAGTTGGCATTTTATTATAAAAGTATTATGATATTGTGAGATATGATAAAAATTTTAATATAGTCTCACTTTTGACTTTGGTAGATATTTTTTTTTATCCGATATTGTTGATAGAATAAAAAAATATAAAGCTTTTTTTCAAAATTCATCCGGTAATTAAACTGATAATTAACTTTTGACATATCGCTCACTCCTTTCAAGAACGTCATAAATCAAAAATCGACAATTTTCAGTTTAGTATGTTTTCAGAATGCCCAAAAAATGTACTATATCCCAGCAAAAGTGGCATATTTTTTAATCAATATTTACCCGCTACACGGCAGAAACTGTTGTTTTTGCATTTTGAAGAAAATGTATTGTTTAATCATTTTTTTAAATATACAAAATATTTTTTAAATGGAGAAAAAACCTTCAGGTTTTACCTAAAAACATCTGTTGCACAGTAAAAAGTTCAATAAGTGGCTTGATATTTATTTTTAATACATTGTATTATATTTTTAAACTTTAAAAACGTTCTCCTGAAAAATCAAGTTTTTTGATTTATGACGTTCTTGAAAGGAGTGAGCGATATGGATTAATCAACGTAGAGAAAAAAACCATTTAGCTTTAGAAGACATCTCATCTTATTTAAAATAATAATTTCAACGATTTGTATTTTACTGTATTTCATTTCATGTTATGTGTTTTTCATTGAACCATAAATGTTATGAATTTTCCTGTGAACCATAAATAAATAGACAATAGAACTTGACAGGGTATCAGAATACCCGGTTCGAACCATACAGAAAAACAGTCACTTCTTCCTGTCATATGACGAATTCGAATTACCATAGTGAATTTCAGTTTCTTGTTAAATCAATAAAAATAACTTTTTTACCCATCTTAGAATCCAATCTAAGTCTTTATGATATCAAAATATGTTTTGAAAGTGGAGATCAACTCCTGAACATAATTTATAAATATCGTGTCGTGAAGCTAATTGATAAATTAATAATTACGACATTTACATTTATGAATATGTACACGTTTTGAGGCAATTTGATAAATGATTATTAGGAAATTAAATTTGCATTTCAATATGATACAATTTGCGATCTCACGATTCGAAACGTCCTTGTTTCAATATACTGTACTATGTCATTCGCAGTAATGTGTGAATGTAGACAGGCGCTATGACGAGGTTCGGTAGATGATCGACTGCCAATTCGTCATCAAGGGTTCGATTATCGCCAGTTACAAAGAAATCTAAAGAAACAAATTATCGAATAGGAATCCGGAAGTGATAATTTGGTAGATTGCAAAAGAGGCAATTTATGAAAATAGAGGTAACGTATATCAAAGTTACTTTATTGTTAATGTTGAACCATACCATACCTAGAATTGTTTAAACTCATGCATTCAACGAGATATAGAGTGTTTTTCCCTAGAATTGTCACTCAAAAATGTAAACAAATTGTTGTAACTTTAATCATAAAGAGAAAACCCAGTCGCAAGTAAGAATGGCTTTAAAAACTTATGGTGTTGCATAAGCCGTAACTAGATTTCAGAGAAAAACTTGGCATGATTAAGTATTTCATATACCTACTAGAAAGTGGTTAAGTCAGGAATAATTGGCGTGTTTGTATGTCGTCCGCCTCCGTGGTGTAATGGTTAGCGTATTTAGCTACCATGCTGGAGGTCCCGAGTTAGATTAATAGGGGGGAAGGGTGAAAATAAATATTTGTGATTTAACACTCTTATATTTATTTGATATTACCCTGGATTGGTCCCTGAAGCACATGACTGATCACCTTGCCTTCATGTAAGAAACGATCAAGATATCACTGCGTCAATACGATACAGTGCCCTATGCACCATTGGGTGCGGATATGGGTAAGAAGAAGGGTGGAAGAGATGACATGAATTGGTATGGCGTTCTATCTCGTCTGTCTACCCCTGAAGAGAAGCAGCGTGACGGTTAGATAGCTAATTGACCCTTGCTGTAGTATTTTACGAAAATGGCGCTATGTAAATTATCCAAATTATTATTATCATCACTAGTTAGTTTTTTTTATGTACAAGATACTTAATGAGTCACCGTAAGATTATAACTTAGACCTAGGAAATCGCAAAAAATGGTATGAAAATTGATCATATGATCATATCGCAGGTGGTAAGACCAACTGCAATAATCGCCGTTTTATAAATATCGGCGATTACTTGGACCAGTGGAGCGTGACGCGGTACGTCGCGATGGATGGTACGAATTACCTCCGCGACTGTCACAGGATCATGGCGAACGGCGATCTCGGACCACTTCAGGCCGAGTGGATGGACCCTGGACCCATAAAGCAAATTGGTAACAATACCGACTGTGTTATTACGGCCGGCATTAGATTGTCACGAGCCAGGTACAGAGTTAGCTGCAGTGACTTGATGTTAATATATGTCAGTGGACTTGTAGGCCTATGATTTTGCATCGTTCTTGAATTTTTTTCTTTCCAATGGTAAATATTCAAAGCATTCAGCCATACCTATTTGACATATGATCCAATTAATCGAATAAGTCGGACAGAAAACGAATATTAATGAATTGTGAATAATTTAAGATACATTTAAATACATATAACATATCTAACAATATAGAAACCCCTTATCCGCACCCCAATGGTGCATAGGGCACTGCGTCATATAAACGCAGTGTTATCTTGATTGTTTACACATGAAGGAAAGGTGATCAGCCCTCCGCTTCAGGTACCAGTCCAGGGTAATATTGAATAAACATTACAGTGAAAAAATCACTTATATTTATTTTACTCCCCTTGGGAATCGAACCCGGGACCTCCAGAACGGTAGCCGAGCGTGCTGACATTACACTACGGAGGCGGACGAAATCTAACAATATAACATATTCAAATACATAAAATAATTTAAATAGGTTTTTTGTACCCTTCGACAAATATAGTAATAATATAGCAAAGTATTTTTATTAAATGTGAAAAACGGTGAAGAAATAATAACTTGAAAACCAGCAGAGAATGTTATTGATTTTAAATCAAAAATTTATTTACACGGTTTTCGTATTTTTTTATTTTGTAATATCAATATAAATAAAAAGGTAAATATTTGTGAAAAATATAATGTTTCTCATTGCTTGGAAATTTGAACACAACGTTGGAATTAAATACCATATATTTACAAAAAATAAAACAGTTGACAGTATATTTTATAAATATAAACTGCCCTTATACCTCAATGGCAGCGCCATCTGTTGAACATAACATCAACACATGTAATACTGAACATTGGTCATGGTAAGTAGCGCTCCTCTTGACAGCTGCATTAATGTTTTCGACTGTTTTCATAGATTTTTTATATTTTTTATTGCAGCACAAGCCGAAATATATGCTTTCTATTTTATTTTTTCTATCTAACTAGGCTGAGCCATAGCATCGTATAACCAGGTACCGCTAGTATCAAATAAGAATAAAGTTGAGGTAGAATATTTACAAACCATGTGTGATTGAGGCCCCCACAAATTCGCTCTTGAATTCTAAAAATAAATGATTTTTTCTCTCAATTTATTCGTCTTCTGATGACATCTTGAAGTTACCTCTAGAAAGTTCTATATAAATATTACACACTATTTTTTTTCTATATTACTCAATATAGTACCAAGCAGCACTTTTACGCGGCATGTCCACTTTACTTAAGTCTATGTTGAATAGGTATACATTCCATTACGAACATTACCAGAACCTACGTACATCGGTAATGATAATTACCTCCCTGGAACATATACAGAGCATGTAATCATTGTGATTTCAGTATGGCCGCTATTTGATTGGGGAGTTATTATTAAATTACATCGCCGAGGTCCGAAAACGAATGTGCGCAATGTGCTCCGACTCCACTACACGTTCCTAACATTCTTATAAATAAAATATACATGCACAAGTATTGATCATGGGAAAATATTTTTTATTATCCAATCATGTGGGCCTGGCTCATTTATATGCTCATGTACTACAAAAACTCCATACTTATATTTACATTATAAATTTATGGCATTATATCTCAGATATTTAGATACTCCTTCATGTAAATATTTAAATAACAAAGTAACAATCACGCTGCTTCCCCGCGAGGGTAGGCAGAGAATAGAACACCACACTAATCTGTCTTTGCAAACAAGCTTCACATCCATGCATCCCTTCACACATACCCGCCTTTTTTCATACATATTCTGACTCCTAACTTGACCACTTTCCAAGTATTTGAAGTACTTTATCGTGCCAAGTTTCCCCCGTCTTCCTCTGCTTCTATTACCAACCGTAAATTTGTTCAACTGATATTTCTTCACTCATTCGATTCACATGCTTAAATCATCTCAACACAGTATTTAAAATAAATATCATATATAAGTATAGACAAATTCTATAAAATCCTAAATTCTTTTACAATATTTTAATGTGTTCAAATATCTGTACATAAATAATAGTCAATAGTAACTTAAAACTCATGTTTTTCAAATCTTTTTTCTATGGAGTGTTATTGATTAATCACATGTAGATTTTAAGTTTAAATAATAAATTATTAAGTTTTTGGTTATACAGGTAACATGACAGAATATTTGGGTTAAAATTCTCCTCCCTTATTGGCGCGATTTATCCAACGAAAGATCCATTGTTTCGATATTAGAGTACGGATTCACTCCTGCGGATATTCTAAATGATCGGACCTTACCTACATCTGATCCAAACAATGTTTTATGGTATCATACTTTTGTTTAAGTGTCAAGCCAGCCAATGACAAAATGTAAGCCATTCAAATCCCTAAAACTACATTATCCCTTCACATAAAATAGTTGCCTCGTCTCTTTTGAGACATCAATAATTATTTCATATTTATTGTAACTGCAAAGAGATGGTAGAAATCCATTTTGAATTGTTGGGTAATATATCCAAAATTAACCACGGTTATTGGATTGAATTCTACTTTTAATTACATATTATCATATTTATGTTTTATTTATTGTTTCGGCATTAACTTTGTGGTAAGACATGTTACAATGATACATGTTACATAATAATTTACATAAAATCATCGATAACTCAAAATCTAAAATTGATTTATTACAAAAAGGTGGTGTATATGAAATGTCGTGTGGAGATTGTGATAAAAAATATATTGGCCAAACTGCGAGAAATTTAAAGATTAGAATTAAAGAACATCATAGCGGTCTTGTTAGTAATCACATAATAGATACTAATCACTCATTTCACTCTCATAAATTAAAATTATTACACCTTGTTCCATATAAAGGCCAAATTATGAATTATCTTGAAAATTTAGAAATCCAAAAAAACCTAAATTCTAATAATAATTTATTAAATAATATAATATTTCAAAATTCTTCACCTTTGCTTTCCATTTTTCCTTTATTTTCAAACTCCGCCCCTTGACTAACCCCTTCCCCTTACTTTCCCCTCTCCTTATTTATAGAACAATTTTATATTTTATATTTTAGTTATTATACAGACCTGAATGATGGAAGTTTAACTTCTGAAACATGTAGTCTATAATAAAACTCAAGTGTTTTCTTTAATCATTGTATCATATTTATGTAAATAAAAGTAGAATTGAATCCAATAACCATGTTTAATTTTGGATATTTTACCCAACAATATAGTTATTTCGGTAAAATAACCATTTTCAAAGAATACGTACGATTATTTATTTACACCAATAAGCCTTGGAGTATACTGTTAGCTGCGTTTTGTCCTTGAAGAACCTTGACCTTACTGATGCTTCCCACAGTACTGCATACATAATTTATTCCTTTTGTGTTAATAATATATTGGTGTGTTTTAAAGATAGTGAAAATTGGTATGCAAAATCAAAGCGTTATAATAATATATGAACACCAACATTTCGGAGATTTTTTTAGGGTAACTGTCCCAATCCTCGCCCAATTTATGTTTATATATTTTTTTTAAATCCTTTTTTTATTTATTAACTAGAACTAAAGAGGGGCTGACAATAAACCAGCACAAGGTCTTGGATTCTATGGTCCGTAAAGTCAAGGAAGAGAATGAAAAGAAGAGTCTACGGTGCATAGGACAGTGCATAAAATTGTTGCAATTTTTAGTTGTTTTGATTATATGAGAGCGAGGTTATCAATCCTGCACCGGGATCAGAAACCAGTCGAGAGCAATATTTCATAAATATAATAATTAAAACAAACTTTTATTTATAATTTATATTTGAAGCACTAACTTTGTGATATTCCATTTTATAATTGAAATGCAACTTTGTTTTAAAATCACTATAAATTTATAGTGATTTTTAAACAAAGTTACATTTTAATAATAAACTTATATTTATTGTGACTTCAACTGGAAATCGATCCTGGGACCACCAGCATGGTAGTTGGCTGTTTTGAAAATTTTTTATTGTTAATATGATGAAATTAATCGTTATTTAAATCTGATTTTGTAAAATAAAACACGGTTTCTGGTACTGTACCTCATATGCTTATCTCCTTATATGAATACGGATTCTAGCGTCTAGGAGTCACGTCTCTATCTGATCCTATACTTATTAAATTAATGTTTACGTATCTAACCATCACGCTCTTGTAAAACACACATATACTTAAGTGAACTAACAAGCATGATCATTGAAATAAAAAATCATGACGTGTAGATGCAATTACACTGTTTTTCAATGGGAGTTTTTTTTTATGAAGATGGAATGTTACTGGTCGTTCATGTATTTTTATATATTATTTCAGCTGATAGTATTTCCTGGATCATAATTTTAGAGAAGATGGCACAACGTTTGTTTCGGTTTCTTATGTATATATATTTAATACATATAACAGATATCTAACCCAACTAAAAAATATAAAAAAATATATATGACAAAATAATTACTCGTTCATGAAACGTAAAATAAAAACCGCAATATACTTTTTGAGAGTTTTCATAAATTTCCCTTATAATACGATGTTTTCAAAAAAAAACGTTTTAAAGAGTGGTAATTTTTATCATTAGGTAGTGTACCTCAAAGGACATCACAAGCTTCATATACAACCCTGAGTGTCCTAGCCATTGCTTCTATTCTTCTTTTCTTCCTATTAATTCTCGTCTATATTCTTGTTCATATAACAGTTATGTCTGGCACTCCTTCCTTTACTTACATCAGCAGATCTCATCAAATATATTTCATTAACCACTGTGCCTTCATATAATTGAAATTCAAGTTAATACTGATTGTATTACAAATTAGGGGTTGCTAATAGGGGTATTAAGAAGAAAATACTTTATTTCGATTTTCATTTGAGATATTTTTAATGTAAAGATTTATGTAAATTTCGATGCAAATATATATTTTTAAATTTTAGTAGTTGAAAGAATATATTAACTTGTTTTTAATGACATGTTGATATAAATACTAAGTTTGGATTATATTCCATTGGTGTCGCAAAATTATTCATCCTGTTAAATAAAAACATAGATGACAATTATTTTATCTCCACATTAGTATAAAAAACTTATTACTTAGAAAGGTTAACAAACATAAATATTTTATATTATTTTTTGATATCTCATCAAGATGAAGACGAATATGAAGTTCTAGTGATTCAAGAACAATGTTTCAAAATTGGTTCATATATATAGAACTTCCAAGAATTTGAGTAGTGTGGTTGTCAATAATGGGTAGAATTGGTAAATGTTACACGTGTGTAAAGTGATCACTTGAACCAGCCTATGACGGTCGTCAGCCCCGTAAATGCCCAGACTTACATATCCTTCTTCACCTTTGATGAGATGTCAACAAATAATATGAAAATAACTCCCGTAATTGGAGATAATCCAGATTGTGAACAAGTGTTTGGACACCCTCAAAATGTTGTAAGTAAATATTTAAGGTATCTCAACTGACACAAAGCATACATTTTGTCTACAAAAGTAAAATGGAAGTCCGAGCATTCCAAGCTTACGATCTTATACTGGCGGCTAAAGTGATTATTAATTTGTACGATGTGTAACGTTCACCATTCAGCCCGTTATTGAATATTCACAATGAATTTAATATAAATTGTATATTTGCAGTTAAAGAAAAATGTTGAGAAAAGTAAAGAAATTAGAAGTTTAAGAAAAAACGATAGGCGCCGGCGCCGTGGCGTAGTGGGGTAGACGCTCGACTGCAAAATTAGCGTCGCGGGTACGATTCCCGCCAATTGCAAAATAAATTCAAGGAAGATTTATTTTCAATTGGTCTGAGAGTTTTTGATGCATTTTTCATATTTACCTTCTCTACTCTTACTATAATACCTTCAGACAAGCCCCTAAAAGTAGAGGCTTTGTGGGATATTCATTTAAAAGAAAATCATAAAAAATAGTACAAATATTTCTTGGATTTTTAATGGATAAATTCTTATACACACGTTACTTTGGGAAACAGTGTGATTCTCAGTTAATTGTGTCAACATTTGAATTAATTCGTTTCATTAATCCTTGTGATCGATTTGAGCTGGTCGCATTCATTTCGTCCGTTGAAAATATACAATAGAATATTGTAGGAGCGCTGAATTAGTTTGCACAGACCACACGAGCAAATAATAATAAGAAAGACATAACAGTAGATAATGTAGGGTTTCGCCATACTGCTCCACATAAGAAAAAAACAAACGGCCTGATCGTGAGCATCTCTTGTATGGGGTATCATTAGATCACCGGGTGACTAGAAAATCATTGTTTATTTTTTTTTAAATACTATTCAAGCCTGTACAATAGTTACTTTTAACATGCAAACTATTTATAACATTATTCGTTTTCCATATACATATTTTAGATAAATTGGATATTTAACACACTTAGAATATTTTTTTCTAAATCTTATGTTAGTCATTACTCTACAATTTTAAAATTGCGTTAAAACCTCGCAGTACTGTAAAGCATACCTGTAAATATTTAGTATTGACAACAGAGAAAAAAAACTCAATTCAGTCTTATTCTTGTGTCCAGTATTGAAAAAAGGCCTCTTAAAAAATACAAAACTTTTTAAAAAATCCAGTGAATAAAGTCCACGTGAGTTTTTACTTTAAAAAAAAACTTTGCCATAACCACTTTTATATTTGGTATTTTTTTCAACCGGTTTTGACAAACACCTTTAGGAATGGATATGTAAGCATCCACCCCTGAAGGTGACAAGTTGCTTGTCAAACCCGGTTGGAGAAAAGTAACGTTTTTTTTTGCAATTAAATTCTTGAACTCCATTTTAATTTATACCTTTAATATTAAAATCAAACACTGAATTAAGGAGTGCACTAAATTGTAGTTTATTATTAAAAACACATAAAAATAATGTTTATGACAATTGCTTCGCCTTGTGATGGCATTTTTAAACTAAAAATTTGTATTAAATATGTTTTATTTTATAAACTTTTTATTGACCCTGTATTTTATAGCACATCTAAAAAGTAAACATAAAATTATGATAATGCTTACAGAAAGTATTTGTTATGTAACATATTGATTTGTGAATCACATCGGTCGAGGCTGAGTGGTTCGAGTCACGGTTTGTGTAATGAGGGGTCACGGGGGCAGGCACTGGGGAGATCCATACGTCGTTATACCTACTATACACGAGTACATTCAGCGATGGAGATGTTATTAGGTTACCTCCAATTACAGGTTGCGATATACTTATCGTGCTCTTGTCTATCAACAGAATCAACATGCAATCTTACACGGACGAATCAATCTAATCCGTCATCGATATATTATTATACATTCTTTTAAACTTTTACATATTTACCCTGTTTAGTCATTTCTCTTTGATACCATTATTCTGCTTATTTTATAATATTTATTTTTTCTGTCTTCTTCTTCTTGTTAGTCTTCTTCTTGCCATTATTCTGCCTATTTTATAATATTTATTTTTTCTGTGTTCTACGTTTGCCTTTTTTTCATTTTAGTCTTCTTCTTGCCCTTATCGGTATTCAATGGTATAAGGACACGCAGTGTTTTATTTATCGTTTGTCTTGTCTAGATTCTCCTAATAATTATACATGTATTGCACAAAGTGAACGATGAATTATAAAGAGAGTGTTATATGACCATACCACAAAGTTAAAAATGTTTTAATATACACGACTCTAGATTCCTTTTTTTTCATTCAGTTTGTACCTTTTTGGCGTTTATTTAAAAAAGAATTCAATTTAATGAACATTCTCAGATTTCATTTTGTTGTTTCTTATTTTTTTTTCTTGTTTTTGATTTATCATAAATTACTTAAAGTAAACATTTCTTAAAGTAAATAAATATTTTTTAAATTTTTTATTCGCAATAATTTGTAAGAACGTAATATATTTTTTTCAAATAAAAGCATGTACATTTTTTTTAAATAGAGAAATATATCGCTATTTAATATACCCGAATATAAAATTTATTGATTAAAACCCAATTTCAATTTCGATCGATTTCAAAGTAAATTTATTAAGTTAGTTGAATTTTATATGTAAATTTTTTTATTTTTTATTAAAGGTATTTTTTGTATTACACAGTATTTAAATTGAATTGTCTAAATAATTTGCTATTTTACATTCGTTATAATAAAACTAATAAAACTCATATTTATTTCCTTTTTAAAATGGATCATTCATATAAGGTTTCCGTAAAAGTACCCTTACGTTATTATTACCTTTTTGAGAAACTCGTATGAAAGCGAATACGTCTGAGTGCATGAATCAATTCAGCCGATCTGTCGATACGTCAAATACTCGGCACCCCAACCTGTTTCCCTCACTTGTCGGTTATTAGATCAACATTCGATTACCCACTCCATCCCCTTCACTTTCCCAAATCTTCCCCAAAACTCTCGCATTTATATTTCCAACCCTCATATGAATAAATAAAGCGATTGTCCCACAACAGGGTAAATAAAACCAAATCTGGTACTTTATCTTCCCACTGTCACTCAGCGAGGTACTTTGCGAGGAGATGAAATGTGTAGAAGGCTGTATGTGGGGATGATATAATGTTGTAGGTAGTACAGTTCAGAGCCCGGGGCTATGGGGTGGGTACGTGAGTATGTGTGCTGTACGATGGGGTTGCTTGATACAGCGTATCACCCCTTCCTTATACGAATAGGCAAAGCGAAATATAATGGTTACACCTTTCAAATTGTTTTCTTTTTTATATAAAATAAATCGTTTCATTTATTATCTCGGCGGCATTCACTTTGTAGTATGACATGAAATGGTAAAAGAAACACTTCTTTTTTACTAAATGAGTTTATTTTATTAAAACGACTAGTTTTAGAAGCTATGCTTCCATTTTTTAAACAACATTTAATTAACAAATTTGCAAATCGAAACCTTTTTTTTTTAAATGTACGTGACATTTTTTTCTCATATTGTATTCTGACTTTTTATATATTAGACATTGTTTAAATATTTTATGCGTGATAATTAAAAGTTCAAACTTTCATCATGTAATATTTTTGCTAAAAAATAACAAATTATTATTATTGTGTCAACTTTTATTTGTTTTTTTTTTTAGTTTGTTTTCAAATAGTATCTTTCATCGTCCGTTTGATATAACATAAATTATGAATAAGAAAAATTATACACTTCCAACGGTTGACAAATGTTCGTTTATATAAAATTGTCTTAATACAAAATCCGCCTCCGTAGTGTAATGGTCAGCACGCTCGACTACCGTTCTGGAGGTCCCGGGTTCGATTCCCAAGGGGGGTAAAATAAATATTAGTGATTTGTTCACTGTCATATTTATTCAATATTACCCTGGACTGGTACCTGAAGCGGAGGGCTGATCACCTTTCCTTCATGTATAAACGATCAAGATAACACTGCGTTTATATGACGCAGTGCCCTATGCACCATTGGGGTGCGGATAAGGGTTTTAATAATAATAATAATACAAAATCCACCTAATTAGTTTAATGGTCAGCACTTTCCCACCGTACTGGAGGTTCCGGTTTTGATTCCCATAGGGGGTTCAAATAAATATTATTGATTTTTCACTCTAATATGAATTAAATATTACCCTGGACTCGTACCTGAAGCGGAGGGCTGATCACCTTCCCTTCATGTGTTAACGATCAAGATAATACTGCGTTTATATGATGCAATGCCCTATGCACCATAAGATACGGATAGTGTTTAAAGAAGAAGAAATATAAACGCTTTGGACAAAAAAATAACTAAAAACGAGTGTTAGAATAATTCCTAAATGCAGAACCCAGATTTGTGAACAAGTATTTCGAGGCCCTTAAAACGTTCTGAAAAAAAAGTCTTTCAGGCATTCATTTGCTAATTAAAAAATATATATTCTACGTAAAGTATGGAAGGTGTTCAAGGTGCGATAGAAAAATAGGGTTTGTGTATTTTTTTTGTATCACATTTTGTAAATTGATGTAGAGTACGTTTTTGTCACATGTCGCCTGCAACCTGTGGCTCGCGCCTCACCTGTTGCGCTCCCCACACGCTGACATGGGAAGTGACGGGACATGGGAAGCCTGTAGCGGGTGGCGGCCCCCCAAGCCCGCCAATGGGGCCCCCTGCCCCCTCCCGGCAGAGGGAATAGTTTCCTTTCTCGTGGAAAATATTTTCCGGAAAATAGCTCCATACATCCCTCACTTCTCGCAACAAGTGGGAGATGTGTTGCGAATGAGTCTTACGTACCTGCATTTTTCTTTCCCAGATTTACTCCCCTTCTATATAGAAATTGCTGATTTTTAAACTGAAACTATTCTTGCTCGAATAAATATTAAAAAAATCATAATTAAACTGTTTTTTTAGGTTAATGAATATTATGAAATAATTTTTTGACATCTCATCAAAGATGAAGAAGAATATGGAAGTCTAGGCATTTACGGGGCTGACGACCATCATAGGCTGGTTTAAGTGATTTTTTTTCACTTTACACACGTGTAACATTCACCGATTCTACCGATTATTGACAACCACACTACTCAAATTCTTGAAAGCTCTATGTATATGAACCAATTTAGAAACCTTGTTCTTGAATCACTTGAACTTCACTAGAGACATCTATTGGTGAGATGAAAAGAATCTTTTTATTTAGCAGAAACTCTTTTATTAGTATGTGAGGTCCGAATCCTGGATTATAATCACACACAAGAGAAACACCAAAAATGATATGAAAATAACTCCTGTAATTGGAGATAATCCAGATTTTGTGAACATGTATTTGGACACACTCAAAATGTTGTGATAAATATTTGTTTTGTTTCTTTTCACCTCGTTTTATTTTGCCTGGTTTCGTTTCGTTTCGTTTCACTTCATCTCATTTCATTTCGTCTCATCTCGTCTTATTTCGTCTCGTTTCGTCTCGTCTCGTCTCATCTCATCTCGTCTCTTCTCGTCTCGTGTCATCTTTCGTTTCGTTTCGTATCGTCTCGTATCATTTCGTTTTGTTTCATGTTTTTTTCATTCTAGATAAAATTAGAATAACTAAGGCATTTGGGGTTGCATTCCCTGAAGACGCACAAGCTTATGTTATTATGACGCAGTTATGTGTAGGAGTTCCTTGAGGTGGAACCTAAAATTTAGTTTCGTAATAGATACTACTACTAAATAGATACTTTTAGTACCTATAAATATAATAGCTGCACATTATGTATTGAATACCTATAACTTAGAGATGGTTATGATTGAACAATAATTCAAAATTAAAACAAATTTTCCATTGGTTCTATGAACAAAGTAATAGAAATAGGAATAAAATAAGACTGCTATTTTTGAAAAAAAAAACAGAGTCGCAAAATTGTATAGTGTAAAAGGGTTTGAAAATGTATGATGAGATGCCTAAATGTATGACAAATAAAAAGATTTTAAAGGAATTTTAAAATAATTGTTTTGTTTACTGTAAGAAAAGGTAAATATACGTATGATATAAATTAAGTGCAAAAAATTGTTTATATAAAATGTGATACAAGCTAAATAAAGAAATTGAAATAATGAAATAAAATTCAAAATAATTTTAAACGCTATTTTGAAAGTCAGGTTTCGTCTATAAGATCCGTGAATGTGACTGATGGTCCGAACGTGTGAGCAAAACAGTCGGTGATGTAACAACTAACATTTTGGGACTATCATCCATTGTCATCAGATTATATAAATCGGCAGTGATAAGCACAACGCCATAATATTAAGGAAGACCCTTGCCATTTAGCAGCTTGATTAATGATTCAGATTTTAATACGATTGAGATAAAAGATTATTAGAAGATGACCATGGCAAATAGTTCCTCCGAAAAGGATTAAGTGTTGCAAGGTAAAATATTTTTAGTTACACTCACGTACTTACGAATTATGTATCTGTTAACAGTCATTGGACGTCGAAATATATTCATAAATATATATGATACAAATAACGTTTGATGATAAGTATTTTAGTAATGAGTTACTTATCTCTCTAATGGAGCGTAGTTACCTATGCTAAGGGATAATTTATTAAACTTTATTTATATTTATAATTAAAAATTTTATTGAAACAATATTTTTTAAATTAATCTTTACTGTATTAAAGAGTAAAAAAAAACATAACTTGAGTTTACTGTGTTTTAATTTATAATATGTTATATTTATAATATGTATTAAGAGTAAAAATGATATTACTTTAATTAATAATAAGCGATCATCCTAATAAATTATTGAAATGGTAGAATTTTTTTAAATGTTCTTTTTGAATTTATTATAATATTTCTCCATTTCAATTTCTTTTAATGTATGTATGCATCTAAATACCATTTATAATTATTTCTGATCTCATCCATTGTTATTTCATTTTTTGTAAAATCTTAAAGCCGACTGATAAGCAATTAACAAGAACCGAAATTCAACGACACATTTTATGTTATAAGATTTAAATTTATCTTCAAAAAAGTAGAGTAATGCACATTTACCATGGACAAACTTCCTCCTTATAAGATTTTCAATGTAAGTGGCGTGTAAGTGTATTTTTTACCTAACCGCAAAATATTCAACACTTTCATTTTAACGAATTCATTTAGTTTAACAATATATTTTGAATTGTTAATCGAAAAAATACATCATAAAGTTGTGTTACTAGATTTCTCCTCTTTCTCAGGCGTTTCCTTATTTCTTTAAGAATGTATTCACATCATAAATTTAACTTTAAAGAGGTAATTTAAAAATTTTATAACAATGAAGTGTGGTTATCTCGGTGAAACACATTATTTGTCATGTCTTGATTATTTTGGTGACTGATCTAAAAAAATATGCCCATATATCACCTTCTCTCACTGAAATAAAATGCCTTCTTTTTAACCATTCTCTCTCATTTAAATATTTTGCGTTTAATTTGTAGAACACCTTTTAATTAATTTATTTAATGTTAAAATCAAACACTAATTTTTAGAGTTGACTAATTTTTTAATTGTTAAAAACACTTAAAAATAAAATTTGTGACAATTGTTTCGCCTTGGTATAGCATTTTCAAACTAATGTAATGATTAAATGGACTGATTTTCCTTATAAATGTAACTATACAATTCTACAATAGGTACTTAAGTAATAGTTGTAGCATGTGCAGTAATAATTAATGGGGAAAACAATAATTAATGGGACATGAAGGTTCGTTTACTTATATTCATCCGTGGAAAGGAAGAATTTATTTAAATGGTAATGTGAGACATGTAATGTTTTTATAGCTTTAGAAAAATGTTGGTAATATTAGAATAGGTTAGTATTATTTGACTCTAATACATAACTTCAGTGTCAAATATTCAATGGGAAATGGTACTGTAGGTAGATATACTTATAATTTATTAATTTTCGGGGAATCCAGAATCTATTGACATGGCATTGTAAAACAATTATCTTTTAAAAAATAAAAATAAAAACAAGAATCTTAATTTGCTAACCGTTAAAATGAATTTAACCATTAAAAAGCAAAGGCCCCAAAATGAATAAACTAGAACAATTAGAAATGTATAAGTATCAAAACAATCCTAATTTTAAAAATAATTAATGAACAAACCAACTTAATATTTCACCACTGTTATTTTGTACTAAAGGAATTCGTACAAACGAATTTTTATTTATATTTATATATGAAATATTTGAATAAACAACATTTTGAGTATGTCCAAATGCTTGTTTCTCAAATCTGGATTATCTCCAATTATAGGAGTTATTTTTCATTTTATTTTTTTGACATCTCAACATAGATGAAGAAGAATATGGAAGTCTGGGTATCTAAGAATAAACATGAGTTTCTACTCATTAAAGCTTATTCATCTCACAAATAGATGTCTCTCGAGAAAATTCTATTGATTCTTGTACAATGTTTCAAAAATGGATCACATATATAGAACTTCCGAGAATTTGAGTAGTGTGGTTTTCATCATGTAAAGTGTAAAGTGATCACTTAAACCAGCCTATGACAGCCATAAGCCCCGTTATTGCCCAGAATTCCAAATATCAAAAAAAAACTTTTGTAGGCTGTTGAATACAAAAAATAAATATTTTCATTCTATTCCATTTCATCTAATAGCACGTTGAAATGGTGACAGTAGCCAGGAGTTTGACTGTACCGGCGTTGGAATACGTCGCTCCCGTAATATTAGTAACCGAGCTGATGATTGATGAGGCCAGGGTTGGTACATGGCAGTGGCCTCACTAGACTCGACCACTATCGGCCGCTGCTGCTGTCTGGGCCATTAAGGTCGCCCAAAGGCCGCCCTGAACTCTACACTGCTATATGGATGGGACAGCAGATAAAAATATCAATTATTCAAACTCAGAGATGATCCCTGACTTCTGCGCTGAAACAGAAAGTATTTTATTTTTTTATTTTTTTTTTATTTGTATACATTTATTTAAATCACAATTTATACATATTTAGTTTTTTTTTTGCAGAGACCCACCAAGCTTCATTGTGAGTCTTGTCCGTGGAGTTGTTTTTTATACATTTTTATTGTTTTTAACGATTTTAAACTTCTATACATATATATTTATTTATAATCTTTTTATTTATTTACACTTCATGTACAGAAAAAAGTATACTGGCTGGCTTATTACTGAATAAAATATCTTCCAACCAAACAAAAACAGTCTAGTTATATGATTAACAAGTTTTATACCATATATAGTATAGCTGTTTGCAATCCGAGGGTATATTGTACTTGAACATTTAAAAAAACAAAAATTACGAATTCATGATAATAAAGAAGGCAAAGGAAAAAGGGACTTTAGGAAAGGAGGTAGAGGAAAAAAACTAGGGGAAGAGGTTTGATGGACAATTTCTAATGATAGATAGTAATTTTTAATTTTTCCCTGGACTGGTTGGTACCTAAAGTGGAGGACTGATCACCTTTCCTTCATGTATTAACGATAAAGAAAACAATGCGTTTATATCATGTAGTGCCTTATGCACCATTGGAGTGCGGGTAAGGGTTTGATTGATTTTTTTTATTTATTAGCTTAATAATTTAGTCGGTTTAAAGTAGGTAGGTACTTGTACGCATCATAAGTATATTGTAATACTTTGTCTGACTCTATAGTGAAATGGTCAGCAAGCTCAGATACCGTACTGGTGGTACCTATTTCAATTCTCAAGGGGAATCAAATAAATATAAGTTTTTTTTACTCTAATATATACTTAAAAGGTGTTGATTATATTTAATTCTTAAAAATAGCAAATATTCAAAAAATTAAACTACTATCTAGCAAACGTTACAATTTATATTTCACGGTGCATAAATTGACAAGACCATTTAAAAAAAAAATCATCACATACATCAATTAAAAACTTTTTTTAGTTGTTATTATTTTTATTCGAATATCCATCCTGATCGATATTGAAGAGCACTTATAATTATTATTTAAAAAGGGGAAATTTATCAGCTTATTCTAATATTAACGGTTAAGTTACTGTGGTATAAATCCAAGCATCTTAGTGAAAAAAATGTGTCCAGTAATGTAAAAACAAATGTAAGGGTTTTATTGCCAAAAGTTTTTAAATAAATCAATAATGGTTATTTCTGAGAACTCAAATTGAATCGACGCAGTATTCCGTGGTTTATCTTCATCTCTACGTGGCTTAATACTGCATGATGTATGGAGGGGCTCATTTCACGATACACGTCCAATATAAGTCAAAACACTTAATCCACCGTAAGAGCCCGGATGTTCACAAAACATATTATTTGTACCACACTTGACAGGAATAATATAACATTATCTCAGCTCAACAACGCCCATATTAGACACTAAACGATGTTGCGACATTCTCTACTTTACATAAGTCGTATTCAAACATGTCAGTTTGCCTTGAAGACGTATGTACATCAATTATGAATAATAATCGTACGAATTATCTTTATTCTTAAACAAACGGATATCATTATGGAGCGCATACGGGGGGCTTTCTTTCAATTGATACTCACTCCTGATTTAGTATTTTTTATATTATATTTTAATATAATATTTCATACTTTTTTGGAAGGGTATGCCTCCATAGTGTTATGATCAGCACGCTCGGCTACCATTCTGGAGGTCCCGGGTTCGATTCCCAAGGGGGGTAAAATAAATATAAGTAATTTTTTCACTGTAATATTTATTCAATATTACCCTGGACTGGTACCTGAAGCGGAGGGCTGATCACCTTTCCTTCATGTGTAAACGATCAAGATAACACTGCGTTCACATGTCGCAGTACCCTATGCACCATTGGGGTTGCGGATAAGGATTTAATGCAAAAACAGACCTTTTATTTGCATTTTTAATTCATGTGTCAAGTATTACCACTATTTCTTGAAATCTATTAAGAAATCTATTTCGATGTATTTCGCATTAATTTCGAACCCCGTATGTGAAGCTAAGTCATAATTTTAAAGCTTAGAGGGGGTGGGAGCTATTTCTTATTTTTATTTTATCAACCCTATTTTGTATTTATCCCTTTATCGGGTTTTTTAAACTCAAATGTAATCAGCTATAGAGTCTTTTCGTGAAAATTTGATTAAGACATTTTAATTCTGTGAAAAATTTGGTGATGGGTGATTTATGGACGGATGATTAGTATTTTCATCGCATACAAACTTAAACTTTATCAAAGAAAATAGTCTCATTTACGGGTTTTTGGAACCCTAGAAACAACCAATTGACCTTAAAAACGAATTTGGAAATGACAGTTTTTACCATAAAATACCCTGTGGTACACCGTAACCCTTTGCTGTACTTTAAATTTTTTTTAAACTATTACCTATTATAAATTATAGAACTACGATTACAAATTTAATAAATCCTGCAGGCGTTTTTTTTTCATTTATGCATAATAATACAAAATTATCTCTACCTTTCTATATGATAAACAATGCAATACAATATATACACATGTAGAATATATTGTATCGTGCTTCAAACTGAGTTCACCTTTCATTAAACAACATAATGATTCAATTGTTTTATTGAAAGCATATTGTAAAACAACAACAAAAAAATAACATATGTTAATCTTATATGCAGATATAATAATGTTGTTTGAACATTTAGTTGAACTCAATAAAACATAATTGATACACGATTAAAACAATACTTAATTTAAATCGTACAAATCACGAACATGCACGGTAACAGATTAAATTTATTTTTGGGGTTTATTGTTGTGAGTACAAGCGTACAATGTGTTGTAACCTCTTTTTTTTAATCCATCAGTTTAAATATTGAAGTTCTGAAACTGAGATTTTCAAATCGTATATCATAATCAATTTTACATTATGGAATATTGGATGGGGACGATCCTTTAAAACTACTATAAATCCTCTATTAATAACACAAAAATGTATTGTAAAAATTATCTTAAAAAAGCCTAGGATCTATCCATCAAACTTGATTTTCCAAGAATTTAGCGCACCTACTGTAGAATCGATTTTTAAAAGAGCATCAATTTTACAAATATTTAAAGAAAGGGAAACATTATTGACACATAATTTTAGAAATACAAGATCACAAAATAACTTAAAGACCCCAAAATATAATACTAGTGCAGCTCATAACCACTATTCTTTTATAGGAATAAAACATTTTAATAAACTACCTGCAAGAATAAAAAATATAATCAATTTAAAATCTTTCAAAAATGATTAACAAAAACATATAAGGCAAACTCCCGTTTGATTACCATTTATTATTTGTTATTTTTACTTCTTATTTATATGTACAAACCCTGTAAGCGAACTCCCTCTCTAAACACGAGCAATCTGCTCTCTTAGTGAGGTAGCACGTAAAAAAAACTATGTATATGTAACTATGTTGATTATTTTGCCATACAATGTATCTTTGATTTAAAAAATTATAAATAAATAAAAAAATTAAATAAAAATCACGTAGTTTCAAGTGGAAATCTTAAATGAAAACTGAATTTGATGTGTACTACGTTTGGTCAAATGAACTTTGAATATTACTCAAGAAAGCTGTATAACCTGATTCCAATATCTATAAAGTTTTTAAATCACGAAATTGTTTATAAAAGAGTTTTTCATAATTCGATAATGGAGATGGGTAAATTTAAAATAGATCATATCATCCGGCTATGTCATCCATGACTCTTGATAGACAAAATACTACCAAAATAACATTAATAAAAAAATGTAAAATGTGCCCTCGGTACGGGGACATTCAGGAAAGACACAATATCATAAATATTCTATTTATTGTTTCGGCATTAACTTTGTGGTAAGACATGTTACAATGATTAAAGAAAACACTTCGTTTTTTTACCACTTGGGTTTTATTTTATACTACATGTTTCAGAAGTTAAACTTCCATCATTCAGGTCTGTATAATAACTATTAAATAATAATAAGTTATTATAATAATAAGTTATTATACAGACCTGAATGATGGAAGTTTAACTTCTGAAACATGTAGTATAAAATAAAACTCAAGTGGTAAAAAACGAAGTGTTTTCTTTAATCATCATAAATATTCATTTATAAATATTTGTGTCTTCTTCTTCCTTGCTCCATCCCAACTTATCGTCTTTGTAGACTGTTAAGATCACCTCTCCTCGTCCTCAGGTTGTAGGTCCTTCTATCACAAATAACGTCACCTACATCATGCCGTCGAATCCTTTTATATATCTGTATCATCCATGCATTTGTTGGTCTTCCTCTAAATCTCTTTCGAGAAAAATCCATTGCGATTGCCTGGTTTACAATATGTTCAGATTCACGCCCTATGTGTCCATACCGTCTCAATTGCCTTTCCTCTTCATTACTATTTATATCAGTTAATTCTTAATATATATGTCATAAAATATATCATATCAATATTCTAGATAAACTTAAATTGTTTTAATCTCAAAATGTATGTACTTGGGACTTGATGTTTATACCCATGAGATCAAAATAAAATGTTTCTTTGTTTGGTTATTGTACGGTCAGCGATCCAATAAATTCAACCACACCCCAGTTTCTAGTGTTATTTAAATGCCTCTATACTTATGTTTACGTTATTTTACGATAATGTTTTAGCAATACTCTTTATAACGTGTTAAAGTCACGAAGGTTGAATTTGCTTAATTTGATATGACAAACTGCTACTTCCAGGGATGACGAAAACTCGATGATAACTAATGACGTTTAAAATATAACATAATATATTATAACCGTTCTTTCCTTCAACACATTTATTTCTCACTCTAGTAAGCATATTTTTAAATACACATATCATGCGTGTCGTTCTTTTGCTTTTTAATAAATAATTAAAATAATAAATAATAAAAACATGTAACGATTCAGGAATCATACTGATGATATATATACTAAGACGACATTTAATCTCACTTAGAAAATAATACTACGAAACTACAAATTAACTATCATAAAGGCTAAAACAAAAAAGTACGAAATTATTATTATTGTACACAATTATTTTTTCTATGTATTGTACTTTTATGTAAATATCCTTTTGCCAAACTTTATAAAATAAAACTACTTTATATTTAACCGCTTTTTATTGGTACTTTTCTTCAACCGATTTTAACAAAAACCTTGTCAAACGCAGTTAAGAAAAGTACCAAAAACAAGTGGCTAAAAACAAATTTGTTTTATTTTATAAAGTTTATAAAATGTGCCACAAAGTATCTGCGAAAAACATTAAGCCAATAATACTTTTTTGCGTATCCCTAGTCTGGATCTTATTTAGTGACCGGTATTTAACAAGAGTGTGTTTACCGGAGGTCACAAGGTTGGACCAGCTTGCAACCTTCCAATAACAACATAATGCAATGTGTAACACAACACAACCACTTTGTGGAACATGCAATAATGCACACAACCTTTATACACGTATAACAAGCACTATTCTCTTACCTTCATGGGCAAAATACCAATTCTACAGCACTTAAGTTCTTTCAAAAATATATAAGCAAAAGTAACTAAATAAGTGCTAAAATGACCCATTAAATTCCTCACGTAATTTGGTTTAGAGAAATATATATAAATTTCATATTAAAAAATGTATTTAAAATCTTTAATTCTAAAATTTATGAATTAATGCAAATCAAGTTATAAAATTTTGATTATTTTTTCATAGCACGTAATCGTCATTCAGATACAACATAAAGATTATAGACATTTTTAAAAGGTCATAAGGGTAAAACAAATTATGTTTTTTTTTAATATAGTAATTTTTCATATTTTTATACTATGTTTTTTAAAGCAATTTTTCTACAAATATAATATTTTATATTTTTTTTTAAGATTGTAAAAACAATGCGGTACTATACGTAAAGAGTGGATGTTATGGGAAAAACCATTTGTTCATCTCCAATAACAGGATGCTCTATTCAATCCTTTGTTTACTAAAGACACTTATAAAAATGTACACATTCGATTATACATATAATAATGCTTATACAAAATATAAAGTTTTCAACCTATAGAAGGCAGTGATGATTTCGGTATTATTAATAACCACATTTGTACTGACCTCAATAAAAATAAGAAAAAAAAAAGTTGAATAAGAATAGTATTTTTTATATAAATTTTAAGACTTTGTTACTTATTTTTTTAGGCGTTTGTTTTTCAAATCTCATTTCCAAAATAAACAAACATTATAAAGTTATATTTTGTAAAATTATATAACCATATAATATTGTATATTACCATACCACAATGTTGACAATGCTTTTAATTTACAAAAAAATATTTGGAAACCCTGTTCAAAGATTCAACGTTGAGAAAATCCTAATCAATTTCAGTATTATTTTTTTTAAAGCATTTCGAGAATATTTGATATCCATTGTTTGTTTGACCTCGCACTTATTATTTTCGTCAGTCATTTATCCGCTATGGTTAAGCCAGTTAGCTCACATCTTTCTTCCCAGCATTATCCGAGTCAAATCTCTTGCGCATAAGCCTAAGAAAACTAATAAATCAGATTAATTTCATATCTTAAATATTAGATTCTTTCCTCTAATGAAGGTAGAAGTTCGATAGCAATATTCGACTGTTTATTTTAATAAATCTTCCTATCATGTAGGATCTTACTAATGCCAAAGAAATTAATTTAACCTTATCTGCAGGCCCATGCATCATTTGCAAAGCGTTCTCTTTTAACAAAGCTATAACCACTTAGGATGTAAACATAGCGCTTTGTACAGGTCGATCCAATAGTTAGGCATTCCGTAATTAACGTGATATGCGATAATCGTGCATTGATAGTAGCGGCGTTTCAGACATACGTGGACTCGGGTTTACCGAGACAGAAATACCATGCATGTTGTATGGGAATACGCGTCAAGGGGGAAACAAAGATTATCGGCTTGTGAACGAATTTGTACTTGATATTATCTTTTTACGGTGATTTATTTTTATTGGATTATGATTTAAGGATTGTGTAACTACAAATCACGAAGGAAACGGACACATGGAACGATTTAAAGGTCAGTTTATTGGTCTCTGAGAATTTTTGTAATACTAAAGGTTACACCTTCTCGCAAATATTCTCTGTGAATCGCGGACCGAAATGATACGAGGTTAGATACATGTTTTACTAATACATTAGTATACCCACTCTGGTGATCAAGTTTTAGAGGTCGCAATGGTAAAAAGATTAAATGAATTAAACTATTCGATTGTTGTAATGATAATGCAAATTGTTATGAGAATTGATTATTTGCATAACTTTGTAGAACAAAACGATCTGAAAAAGTGCAATAAGTCTGGGAATATACATTGTCCTTTCAAAAGCATGTTTGAAGTTATTTTTTCATCTCCGTGGCGGTCTTTCAAATGTTTTTTTTTTTTATTATTATCATCAATAACATCGTGGATGGAATCATGTGTGTATGTATATGAAAAGGCCGTTTGCTGATAGATGTCACTAGCTTTTACGTGTAAAGTGATCGCTTAGCCAGCCTATGACAAGTCGTAAACCACAGGGTTTACATAAAAAATGTAAAATAACTCTTTAGTGGAGAAACCCAGATTTGTGAACAAGTATTTGGCCACACCCAAAATGTTGTGATATAATTTTATTTAAAGCAATCTTAATATAAACAGTTCTCCACGGTTAATTTTCTAGTCAAAAACTGAATAAGAAAATACAGTAAAACCTCCAAATAACGGACCTCTTCTTAACGAACTTTGGATACGACGGACAAAAAAATCTGATCAAATGAAAAAAAAATTCAAAATTCATGCCTTATTTCAAGTGTCGCTTCATGTAAAATATTTTTGTTTGCTAAATAAGTTTGCATTTTTTATTTTGAACTTAAATCTTAAAACAGTGTTCATATATATTTTTAAGGGTTTTTTATATTTATTTAAAACCTATTTTTACTTGTGTCCACCTCAGTAGTGTAATGGTTAGAAAACTCAGCTACCGTGTTGGAGGTCCCGGGTTTGATTCCCAGTGGGGGAGATAGATATGTGTGATTTTTTCACTCTAATATGTATTCAATATTACCTGAAGGGTTGATCACGTTTCCTTCATGTGTTAACGATCAAGATAAAACTGCGTTTATATGATGCAGTGCCCGTTGCACATTCGGGTATGGGTGAGGGTTTGGAAATGAAAGAAAGAAAAATACATAACGGACTTTGGGTTTTAACGGACACCCCCAATTAGTCTGTTATATCGAGGTTTAACTATAAGTTTAAATTTGGCAAGTCTCTTGTGTTGTGTATTGGCGCGGGGCAAGGCGACAAGGATCTCCGATATTCCCTCGGGATCACCAGTTGTGTGTGCGAAGTCACGAGTTGGGCATGTGTGGGTCGGCCGCCATTACACGCTCGTGACTCATTTTAATGGAACCATTTGTAATAAAAGGCATCGCACTTCACACTGTTGCAGCGGGCAGGGAAAGCGCCCGGCGCAGAATCTCGGCGAACTAATTTATATAATTTGCCCATGTGATATTTTATCACATTCTCCTATCTAAGCATGAGCGAGGCTCAGTAAGGCTCCGCAGGAACTTGTATAAGGGCCCGTAGAATAAATGACCGTAATTCGTGATTCCATTTTTACACACACGAAACAAAGGCGCATTGAAAATTTATTTATTTATTTAAACTTCATGTACAGAAAAGAAATAAGTACATTGGCGAGCTTATATTGCTAAAAAGCAATATCTTCCAACCAACCAAAAACAGACTAGCGATATTCGTCAATACGTTTATTACTATATATAGCTGTTTGCAATCAGAGGGTAGATAGTGCTTGAAAATTTAAAAAACATAATTTATGTTTGAAGCACTAACTTTGTGATTTTCCATTTTATAATTGAAATTATATAAAATCACTAAAAATAGTGATTTTAAATGTGATTTTATTGACATGGGGAAGAGGTTTGATGGACAGCTAGGAATTTAATGATTTAGTCATAGAATTTAATCATTTCATTCTTCATTCTTCCCACATACTTCTTCTTCAGACTTTCATATTATTTTTCATCTTTGATGGGATATCAAAAAATAATATGAAAATATCTCCTGTAATTGGAGATAATTCAGATTTTGTGAACACACTCAAAATGTTGTATCCTAATTTCCTATCACTCTACATCTCTGAGAATCCAAATATTATTACTGAAGAAGATGAAGAGATAGCTAACACGATAGACGTTCCTTATAGGTATTGGAAACGGGCGGATTGCTTTAATCACGCGTGACTTATAGCCGATTTCTCGACGTCCTCTCGACATCTCGGGTTAAATGCTTCAAGTACGTAATATATTACGTACGTCCAACGTTTATTTTAGTATGTTCAAAGATCAAGCACGGTGCTCTTCATATGCCGTGCACCGCCCCCTATCGTGGTGAGCCCATCCTCATTACACCAACTTCCACATTCATAGTCCACCGTGAATGTAGAGGTTTATTCAGTCCCCACAAGAATATTCTATTTTCCCTACATAAACCTCGATTTCAGGTAACAAATGACTTATTTTTTGACAACTCAAAATAGATGAAGAAGAATATGGATATCTGGGCATTTACGAGGTTGACGACCGTCATAGGCTGGTTTAAGTGATCATTTTAACCCGCCTATGACGGTCTTTACCCTCGTAAATGCCCAGACTTCCATATTCTTATTCATCTATGTTAAGATGTCAATTATAATATCAAAAATAACTCCAGTAATTGTAGATTATCCAGATTTGTGAACAAGTATTTGGACATAATGCACTCAATGGTGCATAAGGCACTATACTGTATATAAACAGCGTTACTTCGATCGTTAAATACACGATGACGGTAATACGCCCTGCATTTCAGGTTCCAGTCCAAGTTGATATCAATATTGTTAAGTTTTTTATTATTTTTTAATGTTTGTGTGAAAAAAAAAATAATAGTTAAAAATCTACGCAAAAATAATTTCACTGAAAAGACGCATACAACCATGGAAGGCTGCGTTTTAAGATTTTTAAAGTAAAAATGTCTAGAAAATTAATTTTAGAAAACTGTTGTAACCAAATTTTTTTTTAAAATTATAATAATATAAAGCTCACCAAAAAAATGTTGATTATGTTTATGAATTTATTAATGAATGTATAAAAGTATTAATATATACAAAACGAGTATTTTTCAACAAATAAATAAAATTAATACAAATTCTACAGTTCGTTGCCTTGTGAACTCTGCCTTAATAATCAAGATATGAATATCATTTACATGTTGATCTGAATATCACTATTTTAATCATTTAGAAAACTGTTATATGTTTAAAAAAATTACTCGATTGCACTGAAGTTACCCTCGGTAAATAAAAACCATCAACCTGAATGTAATGCGAATTCAGCGGGCTTAAAAAGTTTCGTTTTCCAGATTTATCACAAAAGGAAATATATTTCAAAGCTTCTGTAACACTTTCTGATGACAAATAAAACAGGGTGTTGTTGTTCCTCTGAAGGCGATAGAAGGTTTTTGAAAGGAAATAGGGGTCATTTGAGGACAAGGTTGATAAGAAACAATTGACAAAAACAAATTTTGAAGTATCTAATATGTAAGTAGATTACGCCGATGTAATATTTGAAACGATTATGCTTGGCAATAAAGATATGTTTTTTTTAGCGAAAATACTCTTATAAGTGTATTTCCCTGGGTGAATACAGATAGATAAACGGCATATATTCCACATTGGACACACTTGAATCGTGTGACGTGTGATATTTACGAGTATGTGCCACCGGTTCTATATCTCATACAGACAGAAGTCGATATATTTTGTTAGCTTTTCTCCTTTCAAGTATTAATAAAAAATATCTGCATCAAGATTACACGTAAACGATCCCTAGTGCATGTTTAACCTCGGCTCTTAACGCAAGTTTGTGCTGCAACGCTTAGTGCATGTTGATCTTCGGGTTGACCGAAAATCGCACGTGTTAAATATTTTGTGTAGTTTTAAGTGTGTAAATAGTTCTATGGTAGTGAAGGGTAGTATTGATTGCATGCTCTGGTAGTGATTGTCCTGACGAAGAGACGGGTACGTCTCGAAACTGGTAGACATAAAAATCTCGGTGAGTGGTTTTTTACTAATATCACTAACATTTTTGTAAAAAATAAATAAGAAAACAAAGTTTTTCCATCTATAGATTTATTATTACTTTTTAAAAACATGTGTAGATGCAACATTTGGAAATTCGACTAGTCAATTTTAGAAGAAATTTTATAAGCCAAAACATAAGGGCATACCAACATTAAACGACAGTCAACGATAATTTTATCGTCATCTTTAAAATTTAACAAAACCATTTAGTATTTTAAATAAAACATAATATTACAAATATTGTAGATCATATCGATATGGCAAAGTTATCTTCATGTATAAACTGGCCAAACCATGCTTCATAACATATGAATTCTCACGCTTTGTTATTTCTGGCTATAAATTGGATACTTTCAAGGTTTTAAATTAGTTAGTATCTTCAATGCTATATGTGATTTAATATTCATTTATTGTAGGTATCAGCTATTGTCTACAGCCATTACTAATATGTATGTAAATAATCTACTAATAAATTGAAATATTTCTTTTTTAATTAATGTTTTACTTAGTAAATACCACTATTTCTTAAAATCTACTGTGACACGTGTTTCGATGCATTCCGCATCATTTTAAAACACCGTGAAAATGATGCGGAATGCATCGAAACACGTGTCACAGTAGATTTTAAGAAATAGTGGTATTTACTAAGTAAAACATTAATTAAAAATGGATAGATTTTACCATAAAGTGACTGCCGAATCAATTAATGAAATATTTCTGTAGGAGTTCACTATCAAATTCATATTTTCAATAAATATTCTGTTTTTTTTTACAAAATAATAAAAAAACTACTTGTATCCGTCCATGCAATGCTGTGGCTCAATCTGAATAAAGGATTTTTTAAATAAGCATAAGAAAGCATGCAGTTATTATACGATTCACTTCACAATGCTTGTGAAGGAATGGAAATATTAAAAATCTATTTTACAGCAGCTGTCAAGAAGCACGCTTTTCGCCAAGACTAATGTTTAATACTACGCGTATTGTTGTTACGTTCAATAGATGGCTCTGCCATTCGGTAAGAAAAGATAAAGAAAAAATAGAAAAAAACACTTGTCACAGTTTACTTTTTGTAAAAATGCAGTGTTGTGTCCAAATTTCGAAGCAATCAGTGAATAACTTTGGGAGAGTTAAAATTTACATTTTTATTTATGGAGATATAAATTAATGATACATGCATGATTTCAGTAACCGAATTCGAAATATTGCAAAATAACTAGTTCCCGGTTATGAAATATTATATTATCATTCGATATAACGAGTCATCACTTTCCCATATGAATCGTACCAAACTAAATAGTGGATTGGATTGTTTGATTCTCCAGCGACAGGTATCTTCCATGTCACAATACCAAGATAGACTTGGAGATCATATCAATCTGTTGCATGACACAGCACTTCGGGATCGGTCTCTTAAAGGGCAGTCAAACAAAACTACGTTGTCGCTTCACAACCGTGTATGCTACATTTTCTTTTTTAAACATGCATACAAAAAATATATTTTTTAAGGTTCGGAACTTGCATATAAATATAGGGGTCTCTGCTAAATAAAAGCTTTCTAAATCAAATCATGGATGGCTGTTGTGAACTCAATCACGGAATGTCATACAGCTTTGACTTCCAAAATTTGAGTTGTATGGCTGTCAATCATGGGTAGAATGGTGAATGTTACACCAGCTTATGACAGGTAAGGCCTATGAATGCCCAGACTTCCATATTCTTTTACATCTGTATTGAAATGTCAAAAACATATATTTAACTCTACCCATATATATTACTTGATATATCTTACTTGATTGTGTTGATCCTAATTTGCATCGAAATTTGTCTAGTCAGTCTGATGATTTTGGTAGCGACGAAACCTGGTTACTAATCATATGAAATATATTTGATTTATATGATTAGTAACCATTTTTTACTGCTGTTATTTTATTTTAACCTATAAAATGCAGTTTCACTTAGAAATGTCAGTACAAAACTTAAATTATACCTATTTAAAATCATTATGTTATTCCGCAAAGTAAAGGCAAATAAACACACTAAGATATTACTATTATTTTTTTGACATCTCATCAAAGATGAAGAAGAATATGGAAGTCTGGACATTTACGGGGCTGACAAGTATTTAGACACACTCAAAATGTTGTAAGATATTACTACATACTATTTAAATATTTCTAGAATTTTTCAAATATTTATCAAGTTTATGATATCTTATGACACTAAAAAAATGGTAGCCAAGAACTTACTGTAATTCAAGGTTTTATTACAGATGTTCTTATTTACGGAAAATTTGCATTAAATACTTTTACTACAGATGTACACACATATTAGCATAAATGAAAGTCATCAGTAAAGAACTGTTTCATTATAAGTTTATTGAAAGGAAATTGTTAGCCGTTGTTGACATAGATACTAGTGTTGTGTTCGCTTTATAATTAACAGCCATAACACGTACATGTGCTACTAACGAAGTTGTTTTCTACTACATATGGTAAGTACACAACGTAAATCTAATTAATACCTTGGAAATCGATTTGGATGCAATTACGAGCTTTGATATCATATATAGCTAAATTATTACGTTAATTATTTGTCAACATACCACGTTTTTAATCTGGACATCCAGGATGAACAGTGAACAGATTGAAGAGCAAGCACGCGTTATTCGCTTCGTGTGAACCCTCCGAACATCCGAGCCGGGAACCGATCCAGTTTGAGCTTTAGAATTAGCTCTGTGGAGTTTACATCGTGTATGACCTCTGCTGCAAGTAGTTGGGCCTAGGCCCTCTGCTGCTCAGTGGGAGATGCTTTGCCACACATTAGAGTGCAATCGAGTTACTTGTAAACAGATATTTTTACCGAGAATTTCACCCGTCCGATGTATAATACAGTAAACCCCCGTATAACGCTGAGATGGGTACCGCATTATCGGAGAGGAAGTTATAGAGAAGTTAATGTTTTTTTATTGTATTTCAACTTTAAATGACTCATTATGGTGTGGACTGACCGGAGTCATTTCGTCGTAACGTAACACGTTACAACATTTTGAGTGTGTCCAAATCCTTGTTCACAAAATCTGGATTATCTCCAAATACAGGAGTTATTTTCATATTATTTTTTGACATCTCGTCAAAGATGAGATGTCAAAAAATTGAAATTGATTATAAGCTAAATAATAAAAATGAAAATGATATTTTCTGGCGTTTCTCATGTGTGTGATTATAATCCAGGATTCGGACCTCACATACTAATATAAGAGTTTCTGCTTAGTAAAAAGCTTCTTTACATCACACCAATAGATGTCTCTAGTGAAGTTCTAGTCATTCAAGAATAATGTTTCAAAATTGGTTCATATATATAGAACTTCCAACAATTTGAGTAGTGTGGTTGTCAATAATAGGTAGAATTGGTGAATGTTACGCGTATGTTAAGTAATATTACCCTAATGGAATGATGAATGATGACGAGAAGTTTTGTTATTTTAAATATATATTTTATGTTATCTACCTGTGTCAGGTGTTTTTATCCGTGACTGGTAAAAATATGTTAAAAAATATATTTTTTTTACAGAAATGGAGGAGCCATCTGTTGAACGTGACAAAAGGCAACCAACTAAATACTTCAAATTGCTGATGGCGGATAGCGCGCTTTTTAACAGCTGTTATCACTTACCATTTTTAATGTTTTTGGTTGCATAGTTGTTTTTCAATAAAAACTCACAAGCATAAGTAAATGTGTTCTTGTATTGATAATGTGTGTTTGTGTGTTTTTTTTCTTATGCATTCAACCAGACTGAGCCGCGGCAACTCGTTTTCGGTACAGCTAGGTATAAATAAAATATTATTTATATACTGAAAAACTTTCGAACAATTTTTATATAAAGTTTTTTTTCCGAGAGATGAATTCTGATCTGGTAAAAATTGGAGCGTGTTTATTACTGCGTTGAATATTCCACTTACACAAAACTCGAAATATTCCCACGTACTTATTTATTGCAATTATACACGCTCTTAAACATAATAATTCCTTCCAGTTCTTACGAAAAGTTGGAATTTGAGAAAACTACATTCCCATATCACGTCCGAGACGGTGACCAATCCATTGTTAGCGTAACTCAGTATGCAGCCCTGGAAATATACAGATAGACTAATATAAAAATACTTACGCTTTTTTTGTCACAAGTTTTTAGAAGGGAAATATGTACGTGTACCAATAAAATTAACAAAATTTAAGGTAAACTTAAATATTTTCTTGAATATTTTTCGCAAAACCTTTTTGGCACATTTTATAAACTTTATAAAATAAAACAACTTTAATTTTTACCACTTTTTTATTGGTACATTTTTTCTTCAACCGGTTTCGATAAGATCCTTGTCATCATCAGTGTTAAACATGTACATGTACATGTTGTCGAAATCGGTTGGAAAAAAATATATCAATAAAAAAGTGGTTAAAAACAGAGTAGTTTTATTTTATAAAGTTTAAATCTGAATAATGTATGCTTAACTTCAAAACCCGTCAAATTCAGTTTTATAACATAATGAAGTATTTACTCTATCGGAATGCCAATTGTGGGTTTTATCGTTTAAAATACTAATCCCATACTTGGATACTCTGCTGGTTTTCATGTTAAAAATAAGATATCTACTTTTATTTTCTGACGCTTTCTTTTAACGTATATGGTTTATGTATACGCACATTTTTGATATCAGTAAATCAATACTCTATGTTTGATACCTCAACAAGGTAATTTGTTTTAGACACTTGTGTAATGGTTTACTTTATGTATATTAAACTGAAAGATGCATTATTGCATTTTATAGCAGATTTTGCAATCAATAACTATGTGCACATTAAATCGTATAAAATCATTTTAAAGACATCTCAACATGGACAAAAACATTTTGTTTGAGAAGGGAGTATTAAAAAGTATACGAGTTTTACAGGACTGACTATAGGACCTATCATTGACTGGCATAAGTGATCACTTAATGTACTGCGAAACATTCACCATTCTATCCGTGATTGGATATTTATGTAAATCACAGAGTTTATCGTCTTGTGTGTATTTGTATGTACGTATAATAATAAAGTACGTTTTTCATGCTGGCTCGAAGCGCCATCTATTGAAAAAAAATATGAACGTATGTGAGATTTTTTTTTCCTTACAATGTTTTTTACATGTATTATGTATGTATGTATTTTAGTTCACCAAAAATGGATTTAATTTTTATGATGAATTTTTATCGATATTTTTAACCATATAAATATTTAAAATAATCTCTAGGATGTAAAATCGCAAATTTATTTCCAAATACTTAAATTTACTCAAATATTTTTCACCATTCATGTATATTTTGATTTCTCAGGAATCAAACTTGGGACCTTATGGTCACTATATAGCCACACTACGTGAGTTGACATTTTCCGAAAATTATGAATTTCTCGATATTTTTAACTCTTTTTTATATTCAAACTATTATTGCAAATATATTTTACGGTTATCTATAAACATGGTCCGTTGACGACTTTAAGGCGACGCCCCTGAAGGCGGCACTTTGTACCGAGGGTGGCGGTCCCGATCAAAGGCTGCCTGAGAATCTGACACATGGGTGCATTCCGCACGATGCTTGCCACGATCCTTTTATGCCAAGCCAAGACATTCCATATTTTACCCAGGGGTACATCTTCCAATAAATATTAACCTATTACACGAATAATATACGATAAAAATGACTGAAACAATTTAACATATGGCGTAAGTAAAAATGGAAGAGTATATTGTATGTACAGTTAATTTAATTTTCATTTTCATTATATTATACTTAAAAGAATAAATAATATACGATAAAAATAAACAATTTAACATATAGTGTAAGTAAAAATGGAAGATTTAAGTGTATGTACAGTGAATCTCATTTTCATTTTCATAATGTTGTACTTAAGAATGATTCCTAATTATTGGCTATTATTTATTATTGGATTTGGAATTGATTAAGTTTTGAAACCAAATTTGATGTTTCAATTGCTTAATCAATTTTTAAACTTTAGGATTGTTGTAAATTTAATATAGTACAATATAAAATATAATTGTACTAATATCTAATTGTATAATACAATATTATAATTCTTATTCTGTGGTCCCAATCATGTATGTGAATTGCTTTGCAGCAACAAATGACACCTCCTTAGCTATTCCAGTGTATTATGCGCCACCCTCAAGCTCCTCAAATAATACTCTTGATTATAATTATTATGTGATTGTTTATTTATATTTAATCATACACATAATTACAAATTATAATTAGAAGGCAAGTTTTACAGTGTTTATTTGAAAAACTATATAAAAGAAATCTGTTTATGATATGCAATGAAATACGACATGGCCAAATAAATTATGGAATCTATTTCAGATCTACCCTCATCCATTATCCATTTATGTATAGTTCTTTTATACATAGTTTATTTTTTAATGACTTTATGGATAATGGAAGCAGGTAATTAAAGTATATTGCAACTTTGTTGTTCGTTTCCATAAAGTGTGTTAATTGTGATTTTTGTGCTTTGCTGGGAGGATAGTAAGGACTGAATATAAAAAAATACTATTATTTTCAATATGACATTCTGTTTTTTGTTATCGTGGATCGCACAAAAAAAATTTTTAACAATAAATCATCTTCATCGAGTTTTATTTTTATTTACGACTAGTTTCGAAAACGACAATTGTTTTCATATTCTGGTACAAATTAGTTTTAATTTGTACCAGAAGATGAAAACAATTGTCGTTTTCGAAACTAGTCGTAAATAAAAATAAAACTCGATTAAGTGGATTATTCAAGTATTCAATTTTAATAAAATAATCATGTCATTCCACAAAGTTAATGCCGAATCAATAAATAATAAATCATCATTTGCCTTTTACAATTTATGTATACTTTTCTTGTGAGGTCATTATGGTATTTGATATTGAGACTCTTATTACCCAAAGTATGGCAGAGGCTGTTATAATTTGCGATTTTAGATAAACGTCAGTTTTAAGACACATAACGGTAGACATATCCAAAAAACAAATACAATGTAATGGTATTATAATGTAGAAAATTTAACTTTTTTCAAAAATAAATCTTAATTTAATTGAAAGTAAGGATTTGGCTACACCCGTTGTATCACAAAGAAACCGATGGGTAATTCATTAATAATAATATGAATAGTTTGTTTGTTTAATCGTGCAACATACACTCATAGAGGTCACGTGCTCAAGAAAGGCATACTCGGCACAAAAATACCTTGGATTTTTTATTTAATATAAGACTATTGTATCTAAGACTATTGTATATAATATGAAACGGATGTGAGAAAATAAATTTTGCATTTTTATTTACTGAGAATAAATTAATTTGAAAAAAATTGGATTAGTAGAAAGATATAATAAAAAAATCAAATAAATTTAAACAAATATATATAATCAATAAATTAGAGGCTTAAACTGATTTGGCAATAAATGTAATGCTTTGGACATATTCTTTTTGTAAAATACATTACTGAAATGCCTTATGCAATATTATTAATATTATTTTAAAAAAAGAATACGGATAAACAAAAAAGATCAACATTATAAATAGCTAATTTTTTTTTTATCAAAAGCATAGAAATTAAAACGTATCGAAGAAAAATATTGCATTGTGTCCTTAATAAATTACTATAAATAATTATTCAATGGGTTATATGTATTATAAGTTCCTTTCCAAGGATAAAACGTTAGTTTCTTTTTAAAGAGACAAAACGTTACTTTAATTAAATATTTTTTTTTAAATTAAACTGTCTAGTTACTAAATAAAATGAAATAATTTTGGTAAAAATAGTAAAAGCAATAAAAAATCTAAAATTAGCAATCAAATTAACATGGTAAATTATTTTATAAATAAATGGATTGATATATAAAGTCTTCTGACCCTTATCCGCACCCGATGGTGCATAGGGTACTACATCATATAAACGCAGTGTTATCTTGATCGTTATAACATAAAGGAATGGTGATCAGCCCTCTGCTTCAGGTACCATTCCAGGGTAATATTGAATAAATATTAGAGTAAAATCACTTATATTTATTTGACCCCCTTATGGGAATCGAACAAGGGACCTCCAGTACGGTAGCCGAGCGTGCTGACCATTACACTATGGAGGCGGACAAAAAGATACATAACTAGGTGATGTTAATTCTTAGGAACCCGCCAACTTACAATGACACAAAAAAATCATCAATTAAATATTGAAAGTTTAAAAAAAAAATAGCTTTCGTATCCAAGCGCGCCGACTGTACCCCATTCACGAAGCTCACCTTTTAATAAGCCACGTCAGCTTTTACGGGACGCCACACACGCGCGGTCACATTCGCATCGCTCCGCGGGCCCATTGTTCTTCCGCTCAGGTGATTCGGATGTGCCCGCACGGGGCCGGCCGGGGCCGACCAGATAAACAAATACCGAGATTAATATCTGCTCATTACAGACCCAAATGGACGGTAAATACATTTTTCACCGGGGCGGTCTTTGATTGGGACCAATTGACCAATTGGGCGCAGTCAGTTTCTCAAAACTTATATGCTGCTTTAAAAAATGATTTCCTAATATTCCAAATTGATATTATACCACATTTTCTATTAATTTCGCAACTTAGTTTATATAACAAAAACAAACAAAAAATGTTTTGTAAGAGAAGGTCTGTCAGGAAGCCAAAAAAATCTTAATATTCCAAATTAACAGTTTGTTTTACATTTTCCGTCAATTTAGCCACTTTGTTCATAAAACAAACAAAAAATGCTTTGCAAGAGAAGGTCTGTCAGGAAGCCTAGATGCTTCTGTATCAGATCTGGGAATGCGGTGGGACATCTTTCAATATTCCCAATTAACTTGTAATACAAAATATATTTATCACAATTGAGTGTGGTGGACTTTGGACTTCGGGACCAATTAATTCTACACCTATCTAGGCCTTAAAAAGTCATATTTACATTTTACAATTATTTTCAATAAAATTGTTTATTGAATAAAAAAATAATGTAATTACTATGGCAAAATGTGTTTTTTTTTTATATATAAAAAAACATTAGATTTTCAACACAAATCAACTAGTTTCATTTAAGCATGTATAATATTTTGAAATAAATTAAATAACGTAAAAAATGTGAGACCAACATATGCCGTATCTTATTGAAAAAAGGGAAAAAAATTGGGTTAAAATATCTAGCATTCAAGTATTGTAGAATTTCTAAAATACTTATATGGACTATTTAAATGAATACATTTTTGTAAAAGATATATCCATATTGGATACTAAAATATTGATGTTTTGAGCTGTTTTTTAAAAATAAGCGTACCGTTTATTTTAGAAAATAGGCATCAAGTTGTGTCAGAGTAGGAGATTTGCAGTACTTCCTAACCTAACCTAACCTACAGACGTCATAATAAGATGCCCGTAAAACTACTATGGGACCACAAGTATTGTTTATAATTTTCGAGGATTTTTTTCTTTTGAACGTTTTTTAACCTCTCAAAACTGACTGCACCCTATCAAATCGAGACAACAATACTGATATTATAAAGACGTTTTGCTGATTGGAATCATTGCGTGACTCTGTAAACAAAGATCATGTCTCTTATCCCGACCGTGAGAGTTTTATGGGACATCTCGGGAGATATGTTGCTTAATTACGACTAAATATAGATGTAATAATCCCGTGAAGTGTTAATCATCTTTTAACAAATGGTCTACGTCGTGCGGGATCATTAAATTTTATAGCTTCCAAAGCGATTATCATAAAGTATTGTATGCAATGCAAATTATGCAGATCTATATAATTGTTGCACCACCAATTGTTGATTCCATATCTAATACACACATTTTAAAGAAAAGACAATTTAAAAGTTATATAAAATATGCATAGAGGTAACACTCAATATTCATTAATTGATTCGGCAGTCACTTTGTGGTATATTCTAACCATTATTAATTTAAGTTGTATTTGGTAAATACCACTATTTCTTAAAATCTATTGCGACACCTGTTTCAATGCATTCCGCAACATTTTCAATACCGTATGTGAGGCTTATTCTAAATTTTAGAGTTGGGTCCGACAGTCGAGTTGAGTCAGTCACCTTATCTCAATAACATTTTGAAAATTTTAGAAAACCCCATGAAAACGTGTAAGGCATATTTTGAGTGTTGTTTTTTTTAATTGAGTGTATTTAAATTTTCAATACTAAAATACATCATTTTCCTTTAATTTTTTAAAATATATTTTTATAATTAGGACGTTCGGCTTTGTAAATTATTTGCGTCTTTTGCAATTGTCCGTCTCTTCTTCAGCATCTTTCTAGTCAAAATAGTTTCTCATGTTCATGTTTTCATTATGTTTCTAAAGTCAGACATTGAACTTCAAGGGGTTTCCTTGAAGTCCTATATCTGACTTTTGTTATTCTACTTAATAATTTTTATATTTATTTTATTTTTTATTTTATCCAATATCGATTTCGTTCCCTAATTGTCCTTTAATATATTTTATTTTTATTTCTAAGGTTGTCTAATAATTAATTTTACTTTTTTTAATAATTTCTACTTTTATTTCTTTATACCGAATAATTTAATAATATTTGGCAGTATAAACTTAAATTTAAAGTTAAAATTATAAATGTATTTGTTCTTCGTCTTCTTTGTGAGGCATCTCTCAATTGATGGATGCAGGCCTCTTCTATTTTTTCCACAATTTTCTCGTTTGGGCTTTTTCATTCCACCTACTACCCGCGACGGGGACAATGTCATCGGCCCATATTTTTTGAGGCTGGCCGATGGTGTATAGAGTACTGCATCAAATAAACGCAGTTTTCTTGATCGTTAACACCTAAAGGAAAAGTGATCAGCCCTCATATCAAATAAATATTTTTCATTCAAACCCTTATCCGCACCCCAATGGTGCATAGGGCACTGCATTATATAAACGCAGTGTTATCTTGATCGTTAACACAAGAAGGAAAGGTGATTAGCCCCCCGCTTCAGGTACCAGTCCAGGGTAATATTGAATAAATATTAGAGTGAAAAAATCACTTATATTTATTTGACCCCCCTGAGAATCGAACCCGGGACCTCCAGAACGGTAGCCGAGCATGCTGACCATTACACTACGGAGGCGGACAAATAAATATAAGAGTGGAAAAAACATATTTATTTTATTTCCACATATATTTATTTGACGTGGAATCGAACCCGGAAAAAAATTATACATATATCTATATGTATATGCAAATACTTATACTTAAATTTTGTGCAAAATAAACTTAGTCTTCTACTCGATAAACTCGTTTTCATTTTTACCAACAATTACCTACTTGTTAAAGTAAAACATCGAACCAGCAAAAGTTTTAATACTCTGCGGACCGTTTAGCAGTCCTCGTCCGGCCCTGTGCAGCGGTGCAAGTCGCGGCAAGTTTGCGGACCGACTTCACCCAGCCTCACCCCTGCCCTGTTCCTTAGCCCCCGAAAACCACCCCCACCCCCCACCCCACCGACCCATGCCCGTGCCACCGAAAAAGAAGTATTTTACCAACACATTGCGTTTTTTCAATCGAAAATGCAACCATTTGGATAAAGGATGTTGCACTTTAAACTGTTTGAAAACAATTAAAGAAATTGTAATCCAAAAGCAAATTAATTTATTGGTTTTGATGAAAATCAATACTTTGTGTGACATAGAAACGAGATAAGCATTATCGATAAAATTAAGAAAGGTGGTACTCAATTAAGTATAAAGAAAACAGATTTAAAAAATAATTATAAACAAAAGAATGTGCGACAAAACGATGTATGATAGATGTTCGAATAGTGAAATAAGGAATGAATGCAAAGCTGAGAAAAGCATTATCGATAAAATTAAGAAAGGTGTCTTGAGATGGTTTGGACATGTAGAACGAATGAGTGAGGAAAGAACGGTAAAACAAATTTATGAGGCGAATGTAATTGGAAAAAGAAGCAGAGGAAGACCGAGAAAAACATGTCACGATCAGGTATGCCAAATACTTGAAAGTGGTCAGGTTAGGAGTCGTAATAATCGGCGGGTATGTATGAGGAGATGCATGAACGTGGAAGTGGCGAAGAATGTTTGCAAAGACAGAGTGGTGTGGCGTTCTATTCTCTCTGCCTACCCCTGCAGAGAAGCGGGGTGATGGTTGGTTAGTTATTTTTTTTTAGAAACGGGACTTCTCCATTAACTTAGAAAATGTTATTTCAAAAAAAATATTGTAATTTGATTTTTTGTATTACATAACAGTAAATTTACTTCAACAATAACAAAAAACAGAATACTTCCATGAGCACTTGGAGCTTTAATAATACTTAGCGTGTTTTTTAAGCTCTTAAGGTTAACCTGTGTGGGAAACATTAAATTTCGTTTCTCTTATTTTTGTTGTTTGTTACAATATATTTTTAAGAAAATAAGTATAGAAAATTATTGGTCAAACGGTGATTTAGCCTTTCAATATTTTATTTAAGATGTACAAGTGTTTCTTTAGGCCCAGTATTCGATAAGTCGCAACTTATTTTTCTCTAAATCCAGTTAAAAAATTACTCGCGAACGAATGGTTGCTAAAAAAAATTCCATATCCAGGTATCATTTAACGAAATTGTTTTTTTTCCTAAAACACCGTTTATGTATTAAAAAAAATATTTTTCTTCAAAAGAAAAAAAAATCATCGCAATTAGAGGAAAAAATTCTACATACCTATATATATTATAAAAAACATACATATATCCAAAATAAATTCTTTAAAAAAATCGGGCGTGGGGAAACTTGTTATCTCTTTGTCGGTTGGCCACTGATTGAATTCCGCGTTTGCGAGTATGACCTTAAATCTACAAAAAAACATATTTGATAGAGCTGATAAGAATGAGGAATGAAAGTGCTTACGAGACACTATTATCCCGTTAATGATACATCGACAACGATATTTAATAGAAGTACACCCCCTATACAGGGGTCAGACTTAATTGCCTGTTAGTAATATTTTCCTGATTTTGCAGAAGGAGCAAACAATAATAAAAAAATTCACCAATTTTCATTCAATGCACAGGGGTTACTGAAACTTTCACCTGTATTGGTGAGAATGTTTCATCGGATTTGGATAAACTGTTTGCATTAAAATACTCCCTTACTTAAGTATATTTTAACTCGTTGATTAGAAAACATTATTTCAGATGGTGTTTTTAAATAATGAATAATATTGACAACACGTAATGGCAACCAAGATCTATATATATATATATATATATATATATATATATATATATATATATATATATATATATATATATATATATATATATATATATATATATATATATATATATATATATATGTAGTTGGTGTAGGGAACATTTTATGATACCTGACTGTTAAATATTTTAGATACGTAATTAATTACCATACGAATAATAAAATGTTGATATTAGCTCGCGAATTCCTTCAGCTTATTTAAAAATAAATCATATAAAAATAACGTTAATCCCTTCAAAGGTAGGTACAGAAAATAGAACGCCACCCAACTCTGTTTTACAAACATTCCTCGTCTGTTCCTCATCCATATATATCCTCATGCACTCATGCATACCCGCCAATTTTATCAAGTCTTGACCGAACCACAGAAGGAGCAAACAATAATAAAAAAATTCACCAATTTTCATTCAATTCACAGGGGTTACTGAAACTTTCACCTGTATTGGTGAGAATGTTTCATCGGATTTGGATAAACTGTTTGCATTAAAATACTCCCTTACTTAAGTATATTTTAACTCGTTGATTAGAAAACATTATTTCAGATGGTGTTTTTAAATAATGAATAATATTGACAACACGTAATGGCAACCAAGATCTATATATATATATATATATATATATATATATATATATATATATATATATATATATATATATATATATATATATATATATATATATATATATATATATATATATATATATATATATATATATATATATATATATATATATATATATATATATATATATATATATATATATATATATATATATATATATTTATATATATATATATATTTATATATTTATATATATATATTTATATATATATATATATATATATATATATATATATATATATATATATATATATATATATATATATATATATATATATATATATTCATATATATACATATATATATATATATATATATACATATATATATAAATATATATATATATATATATATATATATATATGTAGTTGGTGTAGGGAACATTTTATGATACCTGACTGTTAAATATTTTAGATACGTAATTAATTACCATACGAATAATAAAATGTTGATATTAGCTCGCGAATTCCTTCAGCTTATTTAAAAATAAATCATATAAAAATAACGTTAATCCCTTCAAAGGTAGGTACAGAAAATAGAACGCCACCCAACTCTGTTTTACAAACATTCCTCGTCTGTTCCTCATCCATATATATCCTCATACACTCATGCATACCCGCCAATTTTATCAAGTCTTGACCGAACCACATTCTTGCATGACCAAGTATTTGAAATTTTTCTCAATCTTCTTCTGCTTCTATTACTAACTACGTTCACCGCATAAATTTGTTCTACATATGACAGGTAAAAGCATTTTTAACAGCTTTTTTTTCTCAATAGCAACGGTTTTCTGTTGAATACAACAGCAACAAACCCAATTCATTGCTTAAAGTGAACAGCGAGTTTCTGGACAGATTCATTGCTTCATGAGCAGTTAAATGAAAATTATTAAAAATGTGTACTTTCTATTTTATTTCTATTCCATATTACCAGACTGGGTCAAAGCAGCACGTGGCCGGGTACATCTTGTATTTAATTTATAAATATCTTTAAAATAAGAAAGCAACATCATTATATAATTTAGTAAAAGGATTTTGTCCTGTAATGGGAAAAATTATGCTATATGTTATAAACTATTTTTGTTTTTCACATAATTTGTTTCAATTTCTAGCTTTATTATTCACTGAAACTCTGAATGTTGGAAAATGTTTGTTTAAAATGTATACTTTATTGCTTTAACGATGAATCGAATCTAATATTTCGCACTAGCTTATTTGTACTATAACACTTCACTACAATGAATCACTTGGAAGCCTCACTCACATTTTATTTTAGTATTCGTAAAATCAAAAACACTACCTACTCAGATGACGGAAATAATTTTTCGTTTCCAATTAATTTGGAAAGCTCTTCCCTCGGTTCTTTGCTGATTTTAATTAATGACTCTCCCTCGCATGTCCGTTTAAAAGTACAGAGTATCAACCCCTTAGCAGGTCGCCCTTTCACCGTAGCCATCGACTTCCGGTTGTGTGCTAATAGAATCAATTACAACCTCTTTTAGGGATCTTTCCTGTTCGTGAAGGCCACTCCCGTTGGACAAGCTACAGACACATCGTAGGCATGAAGACAGCCACATTAGTAGATATATTTATAAGTCTACATATCAATAGAAGCTTGGGGTTAACGTGCCAAAACAGAAATTGAATGATATTATTTACGAATATTTATATTTGTAATTTAATAACTAATTTATCATGAAAAGTTTCAATAATATTTCGTTTCTTTGTCAGGACAATTACGACACCAGTATGCAAGCAACACTTTTAACCACTACCATATATGACACTCTTCATATTATTTTTTGACATCTCATCAAAGATGAAGAAGAATATGCAAGTCTGGGCATTTACGGGGCTGCCGATCGTCATAGGCTGGTATAAGTGATCACTTTATACACGTTTAACATTCACCAATCCTACCCATTATTAACAATCACACTACTCAAACTCTTGGAAGTTCTATACATATGAACCAATTTTGAAAAATTATTCTTGAATCATAAACTTCCATATTCTTCTTCATCTTTGATGAGATGTCAAAAAATAAAATTAAAATAACTCCTGTAATTGGAGATAATCCAGATTTTGTGAACAAGTATTTGGAAACACTCAAATGTTACACTCTTCATACACTAATGCCTAAAAAAACCTCTATTACATATATTTTTTGTTGTATAAAGACCAACGTGCCCTAGAGGTAGCAGAGTTGCGCAGGGGTAGGCAGAGAGGATGGAACGCCACTCCCTCGTTATCCATTCGCTCCACATGTCCATACCACCTTAAATAATTCTTCTTAATCTTTTCAATTATCCCTAGTTTAGCCTTACATTCCTTTGTAATATCTTCGTTTTTACTATAGTATAATAAATAAGTATTAAAGTTTCAATAAATTATGATGTCTTTATTGTCAATATAAAAATAAGGCATGATAACATTTTGATATTGGTGGCCATTGATAAAAAAAACTATTTTGAATTTATAATAATTGGATAATTTTTGCATGTTGCTCATTGATACCCTACCTTACCTATTCACTTCCCCTCCAGATAGCCCATGCGTGCACATTTCAAATACATCACTACGTTAATAGCTGAAAACTCATTTAAAAGCCTACAAAAAACTGTTGGGCTAGGCACAGGCTGACGAATTTCAGAAATTGATTAATTTCATTCTGAAATCTATGTATAGCACAGTAAAGTTTGTAGTATTACAACATGTATGTACATATATTTATACAAACATGTTCCTTGGACATTATTGGTTTGAAATACATATCGCTCACTCCTTTCAAGAACGTCATAAATCAAAAATCGTCAATTTTCAGTTGTGCGTGTTTTCGGAATGCCCAGAATATGTACTATATCCCAGCAAAAGAGGCATTTTTTAAACTCAATATTTACCCGCTACAGGGCAGAAAATGTTGCTTTTGCATTTCGAAGAAAAGGTTTTGTTTAATAATTTTTTTAAATATACTAAATATTTTTCAAATGGAGAAAAAACCTTCAGAATTTACCTAAAAAGATAAGTTGCACAGTAAAAAGTTCAATAAGTGGCTTGATATTTATTTTAAATATATTATGTTACATTTTTAAACTTTAAAAACGTTCTCCTGAAAAATCAAGTTTTTTTTATTTATGACGTTCTTGAAAGGAGTAAGCGATATGTGCTACGTGAAACTGATAATCATTTGTAATGACTTTGACCCTTCTGGGAATCGAACCCCGGACCTCTATCAAACAAGATACTACTTTACTGCTGAGACGGACACAAATTAAAGTATAATTTTCACAAATTATTTATTTTCCATTAAAATAAAAATCGAAATGAATTTCCATAAAATAAAATAAAAACTTGAATAAAAAAGCTTACTATGAAAACGAGTACGCGTACATACTTTGACGCATACTCGTACGTAGTTTTTTCATTCAATTTTTAATTTACCAGTTTTCGAAAACGTTTTGGATACGATCAATAATATTAACAATTTATTACCAATAAAATGCCACGCTAACGACACTGACTGTCATAGTTGCGAGCGTATAAGGAAAAATCGGTGATGCGGAAGTAAGCTTTTCTTTCTTAGCTTTAACCGCTCCCAGTGGTGCATAGAGCACTGCACATCGGAAAGTAGATTTGTTCTCTAAATACATGAAAGAAAGGAGATGGGCTTCGGTTAAAAGTCCGGCTAAACGGCAAATAAATATTGAATAAATAATGAGAAATCTAAAATAAATATTTTGACCCCCCTTGAGAATCAAAGCTCAGAGGCAGAAAAAGAAGTGATAAACGCATTGATGATTTCACTGAGTCTCTGGGCTTCTTAAAAGCTTTGATTTTATGCAAAATAAAAGTATTATCGTTACTGTAAAAAAATATATTATTCGTCAGTTGTGTATAAAGTTATAGAGATAATTTTAATTTTATTATTACAGAGTGATTTGCACAAGAGATAGTTTTGATTTTATTTTTACATAGTAATTTGTGAAAGATTTAGTTTTGTTTTAATTTTAATTGAATCTAGATTTGCAATTCATCACTGAGTATGCTACCGTCTCAACCCCTTTCTTAGTACCATCGCTTTATTGGTTTTGAATACGTCATTGCGATATGAATATTCCTTCTTCCGTCTTGATACGTAATACCTCTTCTACATTACAGAGAAATAGCTTTGGGTCATTGAGTAAATAACGCACACTCCAATAAACCACATCAATATTAAGATCCTAGATCCAATTTGTACAGGGATGGATTCAGCGGGAGAAATGCCATTATTTTGTTCCGATCGCAGCGTCATTGCTCGGCTGGCTGCTCCTAGGGTCTAGCTATACTAAACGTATCGACTTGGAGCAGACAAATTTGCTACCCCACATATTGGGAGCATGCATCACTGACCCAAAAATCACTTATTTATATTTTAATATTAACCCTTTCCGGTCCTATGTCGAATGTCATTCGACATCGACTTTATTCCGGTGAGTCCTATGTCGAATGTCATTCGACATCGACTTTATTCCGGTGAGTCCTATGTTGAATGTCATTCGACATTTTTTTCTTCTTCAGTTTAGTGTTAAAATACAAGCAAACATATTTTTTTCTCATTCGTATTTAGTGTAAAATGTAATAATAAGAGACAAGATTGTATAGGTACATTCAAAATAAAAATATTTTTTTAACACAAGTGTTGTTTTATTTTTTTTTTTAAACTTGGATGTATAACCCTGTAATGCTGTAAATCTATTGTGGACCTGGTGGAATTTTTTATTTTTTTTTATGGACCGGAAAGGGTTAAGTCATTTCTGACTTTAATTTTGATTCATAAAATGTTTTCAAATCTGGCCATTGCTTGTTACTCCCATTTTTTTTTCATAATTAATTGTACCTTCTACTCTATCTCACCTATTCCGTAGTAGTTGTTATGTCTTTCAACCTCTCTGACAATACCTCTTCTGTTTTGGAATCAGACAAGATTATGCTTGTGAATGTAGTGACACGTTATCGCAGGATGTCCCTCATTTGGTGTGTATATGTCAAATTTTTGAAAGGGAGAGATTTAAACTGGAAACAGAATGTGCAAAAGAGGATATTCAGTTTACAAAAATTGATGAGGCAATGGGACATAAGGATCTATCGGATTTGGTGGTATCTTATTTGGAAAATATGACAGGACGAATGAGACAAATAAATGAGGTATGTGGCGGATCTTGATTGATGGATATAAACTAAATATGCTGTAAATCCTTTTACATAATAGTCAAGGAACATTTTCTAAAGCAACTAACAAATGTAAAAATAAAGATATATTTAAAAATGTCCTTCAACTTGATCTCTCTCTCACTTCATCTGTACCCCATTAAATGTACTCTATTATTATACTATTCACATTTTATTTTACCATGAATTTACTTTTTATTCTTATAATATTCATTATGTGATATTTAATTTTGTCACATTTTTGTACAAAATTAAAGATCATGAGTGTTATTTAAATAAAGACAACCAAATAAACGTAAAATATCAACAACAAATAAATCCACAATTTTGTTTCATTTCTGTAAAATTAAATTTTTTTATATCATAAAAGTAATAAAAAAATACAATGATAACTTGAAATATCTTTCTTGCCATGTTTTTGTTATGAAAGTACTCAAAAGTTTTGTATGAAATGTAAAAAAAAAAAAAAAAAAACTTCAGTAGCGTGAACATGTTTAGGAGTATTTTGGCACTATTTTTTCCAAGACTTATGCAATGCAATATCGTCAAGATAAATAAACAATTATTAAAATTGCCTTAAGTCACTATTTATCGGGGTCCTATTAGTGTATCGCCAATTCTACCCTGATTTTATAGTTGGCTGTATAATTAAGGGTAGGTATAATTGTATATTCGCACACAGAAGGGTAGTTTACACCCTGAAGGAGGCACGTACGAGGGTTCGGGTCAGTCCTCGGATGACCTTTCAGCCAGCAGTTATAAATTAATATGTTACGACGGTTGAAGATTCGTTAAGCGCATATTTGGGCGAAGGGGATTCGGACATGGGCAGCAAAGGGTTGGCGTTTAGCTTTACACCCCCTTTCTTACGTGGGGGATTATTATAATACCTCTCCGACTATTCGTATTACGCACTCACTGGGAAATATGTTTCATTTCGCCCTATTTTACATGAATTCACAAATCGGTAGTCTGAAGAGAGATATAGGGCAATTTGCAACAACATCCTTCAAAAAGAATCTTAAAAAAAGAAGATTGAAGTTTTGAATAACTTTACCATGTCAAAGAAATACATCCGTACTCACAATGTTTTTATCTTACATATGCAAAAAATGTGATTTATGTGAATTAATTTTATATGAAATAAAATTTTTTCATTAATTAATTCTTCAGACAGTGTGTAACATCTATACATTTTTTATTTAAGTTTTACTTGGTAAATACCACCGTCTCTTAAAATTGATTGTGACATGTGTTTCGATGCATTCCGCATCATCTTTAAACACCGGATTGCGTCAAAACACGTATCAAATAAGGTTTTAAGAAATTGTGGTATTTACCGAGTAAAACTTAAATTAAAAATTAAATTTGTATGTTTGCTATTATCGTAATCGAAAATAATGGTCTTATCCCAACTTTTTATTAAATTTTAATTATCATTCTACCAACGACTGTGTGGATAATTATTTTATATTATACATAGTTAGTTTTTTATTGTTGTTATTGTCAAATGTTTCCGTATGCTGTAATCTATCATATAAAAATATTCAAACTAGTTATTTATAATTATTCATAATATTTTGAATATGTCTTAATTTCTGTTTACAAAAACCCCATTTAAGGTCATTTAAAATATGTATATACAATTAATGTTTTTTTATAATACGCTAGTCTATCGTGAGAAGAATGGAAAATATCACACATTGTATATAGTAAACACTTATACCAGCCAATTACAATTAGCAAGTCCAATAAACACCCAGATATTTAATTTTCAGCCAAATCATTTACCTCTTCTTCTACTACGTTGAGATAATGACAATAAAAAATATAGTCGTTTTTTGTAAAATGTTTTTGTTAATACTTTGCGGAACGTTTAAATATGTTCTATCTATCCATTAATGTGCAAAGGCAAATAGCCGCAAGTTAAAAACAGTAGTTTTGAGATAAAAGAGTTTAAAGTTTACTTAAAATGATGCTTTTTGCCAACACATGTATCAAATTAATACAATTTTGCGGCTGTTTGGATAATGAATATCTCGGTAAAGGGAAGAGATATAGCAAAATCTGGTGTATGATAGAGGCCAGTTTTAAGAATGCTTTGAGCCGCCTTTACACATGGCAACTAGCCGTAACTCAAGTTGCGGCTGTTTGGCGTAACACGGCTTAAAGCATTCTTATAACATCTCTTATGAAGACAATGTGTTAATAAAAACCGGCTGGAAAAAAATACCAAAAAAAGATGATCGTGTATATTTTTTTTATAACATCTTGTAATTTTATAAACTCATTTTCATTACTAAAATAATGATTTTAGTTTCGATTGTGCTTTAGTCACATACGTGACGAAACGCATTTTAATATCTGAGGATACCAGGCTCGCATACTTGAATGGGTATGAACACACTGCGGGTAAGAATTTGTTACAAATGGCATACCAAGTGAGATCCGATAATGCCACCCGTTGCCGCATACCGCGTGGACTCTGGGCCTGGCCCGCATGCCTCGAGCGGGAGTGCGTGGACATAAGGAAGGGTGAACCGTCAGTAGTTGCTATATTTATCATTAATAACCCCTACTGCCATTCAAAAATATAATTATTGTAATCCGTAACAAACCAACCCGTTTTCATTGTTAATAGTTAGATTTGACAATACTCAATATATGCTTATTATTGTCATTGATTAATTCGGTCACTTTGTGGTAAAATGTATCCATTTTTAATTTAAGTTTTACTTAGTAAATACCACTTTTTCTGAAAATCGGGTTTCGATGCATTCCGCATCATTTTCAAACACCGCATTTGAAAATGAGGCGGAATACGTCAAAATACGTGTCACAGAAGATTTTTAAAAAAAGTGGTATTTACTAAAACTAAAATAAAATTATTATTTTCATTGATTGATTTGACAGTCACTTTGTGGTAATATCTATCCATTTTAAAATTAAAAAAATACTTGGTAAATACCACTTTTTCTTAAAATCTATTGTGACACTTGTTTCGATGCCAATAACTAGAGCCTCCCCTTTTGCCTATGTTTCCAATGATTTAAAAAAAAAACAGTAACAGCTCCTATCACTTCAACGTCACAAGAACACAACTCAAAAATTCAGACTGGTGAACGTTACTCATGTATATAATGTGATCGCTGGCCAAATCCCTCGTCGTAAGCTATAGGATGGTCAAACGTCCATCTTCTTTCAACAAAACATAGAGAAAAGGTCAGGCAAAGAATAGGAATAATTTTGAACAAAGCAAAACGTATTAATTTAATCAGTATAGTACATTGGTTAAAAATACACAATCTGAAGCATATCTACATACGTGATGATGTGCAACTATATAAAATATGAATACGCATTAAGGCATAGACGCTCAAGGACATAATAACACTCTTAGTATATGTACTTCACCATATAGTTGTAGAAATGTAAGCGATTTACTCTGTTTCGTATTGATCTTGGCCGCCACGTATGCAAACATCTTTATCGCTTTAAACTATTTCCATATGCTAAACAAGGGTTGATAAATTCGGCCTACCAACTACCCTTAGTCGTCTGGAAGGGTGTTTGGTATGACTAAATGTTTGAATAGCATACCACCCGACGTGGCTTGCTTTGGGTCTAGTCAAATTTTCATATTTGCTTTAATATTAATGTGTTTTTTGAAGAGAGATTTATGTAATAATTGGTACCGTTAAAGCTTTTATATGTTTAAAAGAAAATTCACTATCGAAAAGTATTTTGTTTCAATGAAGTTATAACAAATGATCAAGCAAAACAATCTTTTCCTTAATTCTTTTCCTCTACTTTAATTTTACATTAATAACTGTACCTACCTACTTGTATCAACTTATTAGAATACTTTGCATCGAAATAAAAGGGTCCTTGTTAAATAAATGCTTTCTTAATTCTTCATAGTCCGAAGACAATAAATATCAATTTCCTTGTGTTTTGTATTGTTTATTCATATCTAAAAACACTGTTGACGTTTTGGAAAAATTATATTTATTTTTAACACATTCTTCCGTTATATCGAAGTTTTACTGTATTTGAAGGTAGAATCGCTTACAAAACTAGTACCATCGTGATGAAGCATGATAACGAAATTCCTGTTTCTCAAACCAATGTATCGGACAAACATATCCCTAAGATGACCGATAGTAATTCCGTAGCCGGATTGCGGAGGTATTCCATGGCGTAGCGCGGAGACTGTAGAAGCGTACAATCTACATTACTGCACGTAGAACGTAGTACCTAGTACCTAATATTATTTGGATACGAGCGCTAAGGGGCTACGATGCCAAGACATCTCTCCTATCTTGTGTCATGTTAATTCAACACATACACTACCAAGTGATTGCTTATTGCCGCTATACATGGTGTTCTCTATATAAGTTAAGTTTAAAAAATATATGAAATATTCGATTAATTCCTCGAATTTACTTGTTTTCTGGCTAAGAAACCTCATTTAAAAAATCTAATTTTTTTAATGGAAGTTCATTAATTATTTACCTTGCTCAAGGTAGTGTTGGGTTGTGGTCCCGTGGTTAGTGTCACGGACTCTTAAGTCAGAGTTTCTCGGTTCGAACCCACTCTAACACAATTTGATACCTACATATTTCTAATAATGAGCTGCTCAGGCTCGCAAAAATAGTTTGCATTTGAAATATTTGTGTAAATAATAAAAACACAAGTATTTCTCTTTAAAAAATAATCAGAGATATTCATTATCCAAATAGCCGCAAAATTGTATTAATTTTATACAAGTTTTAGCGAAAAGCGTCATTTTATGTTAACTTTAATCTCTTTTATCTCAAAAGTACTGTTTTTAACTTGCGGCTATTTGCCTTTGCACATTAGTACATTCTAGTTTGTTCTAACTACATTCATACCTAGTCGACAAACAATAGTGTTTAATTTTAATAATAAATAAAAAAATGATAGTACTATTTGATATTGGATAATATTATTTAAATAATAAAAATGAAAATTATTTTTTCTGGCGTTTCTCATGTATGTGATTATGATCCAGGACTCGGACCTCACATTATAATATAAGAGTTTCTGCTCAATAAAAAGCTTCTTTTCATCTCACCAATAGATGTCTCTAGTGAAGTTCTAGTGATTCAAGAACAAGGTTTCTAAATTGGTTGATATATATAGACCTTCCAAGAATTTGAGTGGTTGTCAATAATGGGTAGAATTGGTGAATGTTACACCTGTGTAAAGTGATCACTTAAACCAGCCTGTGACGGTCGTCAGCCCCGTAAATGCCCAGACTTCCATATTCTTTTTCATCTTTGATGAGATGTCAAAAAATATTAGTAACACGTAACGATGCGAGCATTTGTATAGTCAGTACAGCGAGCCGAGCTCGTTCCGAGTACTTCGGATGCTCTTTTTCAGATATTCTTCTTCATCTCTTTGATGAGATGTCAAAAAATAATACTATTTGAGTCTGAATTTATTGTAACACCCTGTTTTGGAACAAATAATATACACGGAACGGGCGAGGCGGGGTAAGATGGCACGAAGCAGGTCGGACGTCTTATGCCGAATGTATTCCTCCCTGCCCCGGGGCTGCCGGGGGTGGGCGCCGGGGGTAGTCGGGTTGGGGGGCGGTCAGCCTTCTCGGGAGAGGGTGGCTGCGGCCAGTCGAAGGTAAGTTATGAGATAAATAATTAGGATTTGCTTGTTAAATACCCGGGCCGGGCGATGCTATAAATCTAGGTGTTGCACGTAGTACATTGGTTTCGTCCAATTGAAAAGAGGATTCGATATGTTCGAAATTCACGCGATTTAAAGTCGTTTAAAATTTATTGAAAGAGTGAAGTTTCAGTGAGACATTAAATGTCAAAAAAATACAATTTCGCTATTAAAAGTCGACAATATCATTTAATTATCATATAATTTTATTATATTACATTTTTCACATATCGCTCACTCCTTTCAACAACGTCATATATCAAAAATCGTCAATTTTCGGTTGTAAATGCCCAGAAAATGTAACAGCGGCATATTTTTAACTTAATATTTACCCGCTACGGGGCAGAAATTGTTGTTTTTACATTTTAAAGAAAGTGATTGTTTTTTTTATAAACTAAACATTATTCAAACGGAGAAAAAACATTCAGGTTTTACCTAAAAAGATCTTTTGCACAGTATAAAATTCAATAAGTGGCTTGACATTTATTTGAAAACATTTTATTTAATTTTTTAACTTATGAATGATCTCCTGGAAAATCAATTTTTTTTTTACATATGACGTTGTTGAAAGGAGTGAGCGATGTAAACAAACATATACATATATTAAATTTACAAAGATTGGCCTTCTTTTTTCTCCATTCTCCGATGGATGCCAATATTCTTCCACCAATGGCTTCAATCTTCGATAGATTGCCGTCGCGGTAGAATAAAGTCATGGTAAAGCAAAATATGTTTCATCTGTTTTTTTTTTGTTTCTAAAAATGTTTTTATTTCTCCACTCTTAAAATGTCATTGTTTGACACCTGTTCTTTTAATCTAATTATTATCATCATTCTCCAACACCACAACTCAAACCTTTTTTATATTACTCTATCCCTCTTAGTCATTGTCCAAGTTTCGCTATTATTAAATGGTATCCTTTTTACATATCGCTCACTCCTTTCAAGAACGTCATATATAAAAAATCGACAATTTTCAGTTGTGCGTGTTTTCAGAATGCCCAGAAAATGTACTTTATCCCAGCAAAAGAGGCATATTTTTAACTTAATATTTACTCGCTACAGGGCAGAAAGTGTTGTTTTTGCATTTTGAAGAAAAAGCATTGTTTAATTATTTTTTTTAATTTACTAAATATTTTTCAAATGGAGAAAAAACCTTCAAGTTTTACCTAAAAAGATCTGTTGCGCAACATAAAGTTCAGTAAGTGCCTTGATATTTATTTTTAATACATTGTATTATATCTTTAAACTTTAAAAACGTTCTCCTGAAAAATCAAGTATTTTGATTTATGACGTTCTTGAAAGGAGTGGGCAATATGTAGGTCTTAATATATTTTGTCGTATTCTGTTTATGTTTATAAGACAGAAAGAAAAACGTTTTTTCCTAATTATCTACCCATAACTTTGGTCTTTACTTAAACAGTATACCTGGAGTCGTTTGAGATAATGTTTAAAACATGTTACTTGCCACTAAGGAAATTGGACCATGGTATTTATATCGTATTGGAGGGTATCGTTTTTACATAGGATCACTTATCTCTATCAGAAATAGCCACTTATGAAAAGAAGAAGGGGTTACACCTACCATCTCCCCTCCTCAATCTAACCTAACCTTCCCCTCACTACGTGACACCCCTCATCTATCCCCCACACCCACTGCCCACATCCTCCTATAATTTAATAGGTACATTTGTATTGAAGCGTATAAGGCATCCAAATCCAAAGCTGTGTGTTCTTGAATCTGGCATTTGAATTTCACAAAGTCTGTAGCGTTGTAGCGCCAATCCGTTTTTTTCTTGAAAATCATTTTTCGGCGTTCGCAATTGTTGATAAGATTATTTTGTTTCGTGTATTGTTTTTCTTTCAATGTTGATTTATTATAATACGTTTATTTTTATGGACTTTTTTCTCCTTTAAATCACAAAAAACAGAATTTTTCTGTTATGCAGTAAAAATAATTTTAATTTCATCCAGTTTTCATTCAATGTTGATTTTTTTCATAAACGCGCTTTATTCTTCTTTAATTTTCTGTTATGCTGTAAAAATTACTATATATCATTCCTAGTTTCCACAATATAAATCACATGTATATATCATTAACTTTTAATTAAACAAACTGAGAATTTAGAATAACTAAACTTGTCCTTTTCTATGCCTTAATCTAAATAAATTCTTTATATTGCTTCATCTTATTTATAATAAAGGTCTTTAGAAAGATAGATTAGTTTTTATAAGTGATTTGAGAAAATAATCTCTTTTTTTTTATTTTAGTTTCTAAGAAATACAGAAATAATGGTATTAACTAAGTAAAATTTAAAATAGAAATGGATACATTTTACAACAAAGTGACTGTGATTCGGCAGTTAATGAAAAGAATCATCTGTTCAATTGCCTAGCGAATTTCGATATCGAGAATTTTCGAATGCTGGTCTGGGCGCTTCAACTAAACACACCCGCATTACTTAAGGACTAAGACATTTGGATCTCAGTACAGGAGATGATTTTCATATCTGCGCCGCCCGGCGGTCAGTTAGGATGGCATTGTCCGTCCTCCCTCCTCCCCTACCCGCACCCAACCCCTCACGATCCACCCGCACACAGCCCCGAGACTAACACGAGAGAAGAAAGTTCCAGAATATGTATTAAGCCATCGCCCAGCTTTGAGAAACTATAAATCAAAATTGACCACGTCGAAAGTGAATCCAAACACTAGATATGCTTGTTTCTGATTGAATGGTTTCATCATATTCAAATGAATATTGTATAATATTACAAACTTACTGTTCCAGCTATAAATTTAATCAGTGCATTATATAAATAAGTTCATTAGGAAATTTTCATAATAATAATTATACTATATTGTATTATACTACGCTACTTAAACTATCAAAAGTTACGAAATGTAACATTACATCAAATGGATTATGTTATTTTTTGACATCTCATCAAAGATGAAGAAGAATATGGAAGTCTGGGCATTTACGGGGCTTACGACCGTCATAGGCTGGTTTAAGTGATCACTTTACACACGTGTAACATTCACCAATTCTACCCATTATTGACAACCACACTACTCAAATTCTTGAAAGTTCTATATATATGAACCAATTTAGAAACCTTGTTCATGAATCACTAGAACTTCACTAGAGACATCTATTGGTGAGATGTAAAGAAGCTTTTTATTAAGCAGAAACTCTTATATTAGTATGTGAGATCCGAATCCTGGATTATAATCACACACATGAGAAACGCCAGAAAATACCATTTTCATTTTTATTATTAAGCTTATAATTTGACCAGATAATTTATTTACAACATTTTGAGTGTGTCCAAATACTTGTTCACAAAATCTGGATTATCTCCAATTACAGGAGTTATTTTCATATTATTTTTTGACATCTCATGAACAAGGTTTCTAAATTGGTTCATATATATAGAACTTCCAAGAATTTGAGTAGTGTGGTTGTCAATAATGGGTAGAATTGGTGAATGTTACACGTGTGTAAAGTGATCACTTAAACCAGCCTATGACGGTCGTAAGCCCCGTAAATGCCCAGACTTCCATATTCTTCTTCATCTTTGATGAGATGTCAAAAAATAATATGAAAATAACTCCTGTAATTGGAGATAATCCAGATTTTGTGAACAAGTATTTGGACACACTCAAAATGTTGTAAATGGATTATGCATACATTGGCGTTCTAAGTTCTACGTCCGTCTACGAAAAAATGTAATTAATTGTTATTTTAAAAGTATATTTTATCGTTTAATTTAAGCTATATGTAATGACCACCTCCATGGTAAACATCACACGTTTGGATACAGTTTTGAAGTTCCCGGGTTCGATTCCTAGGGGGTCAAAATAAATGTAAGTGATTTTTCACTCTGATTTCTAGTGAAGTGCAGCGCTGATCACTTTCACTTAGTATATTTAACGATAAACACAAAACTGTTTATATATAAGGATGTACTTTATATTATTTTTTGACATCTCATCAAAGATGAAGAATGATGAGATGTTAAAAAATAATATGAAAAATAACTCAGATTTGTGAACAAGTATTTGGACACACTCGAAATGTTGTAAGTACTTTATACGCTACTGGGTGCAAGTAAGGGTTAGAATAATAAAATAATTATTATGATGAAATACATACAAAAAAATATTAAAAAATAACATTATCACAAAATAACATTATAGATATCATATTGTTAATTTATATTGGAAAATTTTCTTTAAATTTTGTTCTCTCGTGTAATATGTGATGTTTGTAAACTGACATACGAGTATAAACACTTATAAAGTATAGTAGATACACGTCTACAATAGCTTTGAGAAAACCACCCTCCGTTTTCTTCTTCCCAACCACAGTAGGTACAGTTACTTCATATTCTATCCACGAAGATTTAACATGTAGTGTGCAGAAAGGGGTTGAAAGAAAAGGGTGGAATGAAAGACAACATATGTGACTAATGATAGCGACACGGATTGAATTAGAGCGTGGAATATATGCAATAATTACTTCTCTTCGAATTTGTTATTCAACTTACGGAAATAATATCATTAGAAGCGAACTCAACATAACTTTTGTTACATAACTTGATCGCGAATTTATTTCATTCTGTCGACACGTGTGGATAATGATATGAATAAGGTTTTTTAAATCTAGAGTCGGAAGTATTATTCTGGCTTACTTTGATGTATGTCGTACACAGCTGAAGATACAATGCAAAACGATATGTCCTAACACACGTCAAAACAACTCCGAATATCTCTGGTACCTGTATGGACATGAAAACCAAAAAAAAGTAAGATTTTCACAGGTAAAAACAACACTTAGATATATTTATTTTCTTTATATTATGGAAATAATTTTAAAATACTCAGATTACTTTAATAAATTGTACATTACTGCAATTTGTTCTAGATACATTTTATTAAATCTGTACTGTTTCGAGTTCATTATAAAAATTTACATATGATTTATAATTTGACTAAATTCCAAACATAATTCATAATTCAAAAATTTTTTAAATGGAATTACCCGCCATGCCATTTTTTTTAGAAACTTGTCTGCAGGTAGGATAGTAAGGATAGGGAAGGTAAATGTGAATAATACATCACAAACACCCAGACCAATTGAAAAAAATCTTTATTTAATTTATTTTACCAGTTTCGCAGTCGAGCGTCTACCCAACTACGCCACGGCCCCTGTCCAGAATTCCAATTATCAAGAATTATTTCCACTTGTGTACTCGTATTACATGAATTACATAAAAAAATATTACAAAATCTTTTAAAGGAACCTTAAATTTTAAATATCTTGGACTTGATTTCATAAATGTTATTTTTTTAAATATATCTTATACACATTTGCTCTCATTGTAATACAAATAGCATAAATTTTTACACAAATACCTTTCGTGTTCATTTGACAGGTAGATAGGCCATTCAACTGAGTATTTTATATTTAAATAAGTACTTTTTTGTAAAATAAAATCGATTTTATTTTTTCGTGTATCTCTATAAAATATCAACTATTGTATATTATTAGATACTATAACAGCAATTTGTCTATTTAAACTTATCTTAATTATTTATTTCAAGTTTTCAATACAAAAAAACCTATTGAATGGTATAAAAGTACATTTAAAAATGAAATAAAAACTTGTACTGATTTTTCATGAATAAATAATAATGCGTACGATTTCGTATATGGATTGAGTGTCGCTCCGACAGTTCTATAATCCGTAGTCACGTTCATCTGGGTAAACCTAGACAGAGCAAATACTTATATACTCACACACATACAATACAATGGTCATACGAAAATATGATAATCGATTCGCAAACTATTTGTCTCCTGTACCCTCCCTTCCAATCTTACCCCATCCTCTCGAATGACCTAACCCCCCCTCAGATCGGACTATCTGGCCGGGCCGGCTTCTCGGAATACATTATGAAGTATCCTTCAACACTCACGAGAAATGTATGCAGTGGACATTCGGGTAAGTCAATTAGCTCAGTATTGTTCGAGCCTTAGAACTCGAAATCAAGTTATAAGACGTTCTTAACTTTGGGTCAGCGGGCACTAACAAAAAACGACTTAGTATAAATTCCCGAAAGTACTTGCTTATTGTTTTCTATTTTAAATACTTCTGATATAAATTCTATAGAAATAATCCTATTTAAAAGGCCAGGCGTTTTCCTAAGGAGGGAATTACCTCAGTAAGAATATTGTCAGCAGGAAAATAAACGTATTTAATTTTATATATTTTTCTTATGTAATATGACTAAATAAACTCATGAATGCTATTTTTTCCTTTAAGAAATTTATTGATTATCAGCACGGTTATGTATTTTTTTTACATTAAAAAAATAAAGAAATTTTCATTTTCAGCTGAAGGCTTGCGAATCAAAACTTCAAAAGTATCGAAACCAATTTTTTTTAAAGAGACAAAATATGTAAATATCACAGCATACTTTCCACTCCTGATTTGAAAGACATCAACAGTTGACAGTATATCATCAACAAAGAATTAAAAATTAAAATAAAAATATGGGACATTTGTTGCTTTAGACTCCAATTCATCAATTATTCTGAGGGATTACAATGTATTTTTATTAGATTTTTCTCATGAAAATTTTTCACATGTTTGTCTCCTATCTGCAGATAACCTGTAAAAAAGCACTTCGGTTATTCTTTGAAAAATACATTAGTTTATTATATAACAAATAATATTTCATCACAAGAATTACGCTATTTTAGTAATAATGTTTTATTGTTGGGTAATATATCCAAAATAAAACACGGTTTTTGTTGGATTGTATTCTACATTTATTTATTTGTATTTTAATACGTGACCGGCTCGTCTTCTTAGGACATTATCAAACTTATTAAGGATAATGTCTTAAGAAGATGAATTGCGTCACGTATTTAAATATACATAAATAAATGTAGAATTCAATTAAACAAAAACCGTGTTTTTTTTTAATATATTACCCAACAATTCAATATGGAATTCTACCAACTCTCTGCAGTTACAATAAATAGAATAATGTTTTAACTAAAATCGTTTCGACTGATTGTATTGAGACGGCAGTTGAATGGATTCGGACTTGAATAACACACGTGTTCATTCCGAATATCTAATTTGTACGGTACAATAAGGGAAGGCGCTGGCCGCTTCCTTCGGGGAGGGGGTGCGCTCGAACGAGAATTCAGCCCCTGGCATAAATCGGCAAATACTAATCTTATGCCGGTAATACACATGTCTGCCCACTGTATGTATACACATACACACGTATATATAGGACATGTCCAAGAGGATGCCAGACGTCGAACTTCTACGGTTTGCATATCTAAGTCACCCAACGCATTTACTATGAAAATGGACGATATATACTCAAAGGGAAACAAGAAATGTTTGATCCTCCTATAAAATTAGTTGGATTTTAGATGTTAAATAATACACATATACATATCTATATATGAAAGTACATATTAAATTGCAAGATACCTGTTTTATTAATTTTTAAATGGCACATATATATATGCACAATTCACACATATATGGTACTTTTACTAATTATATACAATATTTCAAGTATGTACAAATAATTATCTTTTTTACTATTTATCAATATATACATAAGTATATATGATATCTCAATATGTATTTTTAATTTAAAAAATTGACTCATAAATATTCAATTTATAACTTAGTAATAAATAATCAAAATAAGTAAGTGATCGGTAATTAATTAAAGATAATAAAAAAACAGATTTGTGAAGAAGTGTTTGGACACACTCAAAATATTAGAAATAAATCAACTGGTCAAATTAAAAGCTTAAATTAAAATTAAAAATAATGTTTATAAGCGTTTCTCTCGTATGAGAATGTAATCTAGGATTACATTAAAAAGAACCTCACATTAAAAATTAAAGAGTCTCAGCTTAATAAAAACTTTTTCTATCACACCATAGATGAGTTTTGTGAACTCTCGCATACTGTGTTTCGAGTTTGATCAATATTTCTAGAATTTTAGTTGTGCGGTTGTCCATCATGGGTAGAATTGGTGAATGTTACACGTGAGTAAAGTGATCACTTAAACCACCCTATGTCGGTCGTAAGCCGAGTAAATAAATGCTTAGACTTACATTTTCTTACATTTTCTTCGTCTATCTTGAGATGTCAAAAATAATTAAAAATAATATTTACATTCGAGAAAGCGTGTAGCGTATTTTGCCTAGTGTGGGCGCAAAGTGTGGGGAAAGATCGTGTTCGAACCACAGATGGTCTCAACCAAGTTCCGAGCCGCTATCAACCCAATAGGAATAGAATATAGAGTATTATACTGTAAGGATTATTGATCATACACCACACTGTCCCTGTCGACAGTGATGTGGAATAATTTAAATAATTAGCATTTACGAATGTATGAAACACTTCTTTTGAAAAGTTGTATATTACAAAGACTTATAATTTGGTTTCAAGTCACCTACTTACAATATCAACGATATATAGTGAAATTTGAATGGTTTTTTTTTATGTAAAAAATATCTTTTAAAAAAATATTGAAACAGAAATATTAAATTATTTTTAACAAGCTGAGCTTTTAAATCTATAGTAGTATAATAAAAATAATAATAAAATACATCCACACACACACACACACACACACACATGTATTTTTTTCAATTATTTAATACATATACATAGATATTTAATATTATTTATATGTACTTTGGTTCGATAGGCATAGCTTGTGTTGAGCTGAAATACTTACATGCGAAACTTTAATACCATAAATAAAAAAAAACTACTACACGAGAGGATAACTTTTTTTTAAATATATATGAACCCGCAAAGCCTCTTCTTTTATATTATTTTATTGACATCTCATCAAAGATGAAGAAGAATATGGAAGTCTGGGCATTTACGGGGCTGACGACCTATTTTAAACCAGCATATGACAGTCGTCAGCCCCGTTAACGCCCAGACTTCCATTTTCTTCTTCATCTTTGATGAGGTGTCAAAAAAAATCAAATATTTATTTCAGCTTAAAATGTGACCATTTTTACAACATTTTGTGGGTGTCCAAATAACTCCCAGATGGAGATCATCCAGATTTGAGAACAAGTATTTGGACTTTTTTTTTGGAATCTGAGCCCACCATCCACCCGCAGCAGTTATAGAGTCCTGAGGGACTCTCTGTCAGCTGCACATAGAGGAAAATCTTCAAAATATTTCTGAAGAAATAAATATTGCTCTATTCAATTAATGAGGGGGGAGGAGGATGTACGGACAGAGGCCGACACTTCATCCCCACCCCTCGGGATCCCCTCATTACCTCTTTTAATTTTAATAAAATAAAAACAATAAGAACACAGCAAACAAACAAAAAATAACAATGTTTCCAAAAATAAAAAATAAAAACAGAATACAATTTAAGACGAACACAAACAATGACTTAAAGACTAAAGTTATAGAGAACTAGTAACTAATATTTAAAAACAAAAACAAAAAAACACCGTTATTTACATTAAGAGAAGAAAAAAAACCATTTATAAAGAATGTATTTGGACTCACTCAAAATGTTGTAACATAAATATTGCCTTTGTATATTAATATAAAATATGCCTTCGTTTCTTCGACGTCACTGAATAAAGACGCCAGTACCGAGTCGTCGAACAGGAGAAATCTAAATTAATATCCATACCTCGTATTGCTTCAAGCCACATATGTACGGGGGTGCGCCGGGGTGGTCCCGTTGGCGGGCCGCGGGGGTGAAGGGAGGGCGACCGGAAGGGTGGGAGGTGAAGAAGTTTCGGTCCAGAGTCCAGCAAGATGGAATTACCTATTAGCTAAGTGTTGCCTTGGCAACTAGGCGGTCAGACCCCCGCTTGAGATTATCTTAACCATTGAAATATATTCTAATTGCCTCGTGCTACTAATTTTCGGGTGCCCGGTGTGATGAATGTATGAATTTATCATCTATCTTCAAATGTTTATCACTTCACACCACTTCTTCTTATACTGAATGTTATATACTCATGTAAAATTTTCAAAAGAGAAATAAATCATTTACATGACGAGAGGAGGATAGAGACTAGTGGAGATTGACCATGAAAGAAGAAAAACAATTATCACACATATTGTGACCCGCGAAGAAGAACTAGACTCTTTTTATTTGTATGCAAGATCGAACCCATAATTTTCTTTCATCATCTTCTTCTTCTTCTTCTTGGTGTAGGGCCTGTGGCCTGTTTTTAAAAGGAATTAGCCTTCTGCGATGTTGATTCCCAGCTATCGATCCATCTCTGGTGGTCTCTCCGGGAATCATCTACCATGGGGTTAGCCGTAAAGTGTGATGTGGGGGAGTCTGGATGGTTTTTTTTTCCTCACATGCGCATACAATTGTCTCCTTCGGTGCTTTCCCCTGCTAACGACATCTTCGATCTCGCATATTTCCCTAATCCTGGCTTCTCATTCTATCTCGAAGACTCTTGCCTGATATGCTTCTCTTGGAGTCTTTCTTTCTGACACTCTAAGAGCATTTCTTTCAATCTATCTTATCAAAAATATTC